>NC_085028.1:6270646-6321622 GCF_963692335.1 Osmerus eperlanus
AGGAGCGGAGCGTTACATAACATCTGCTCCGTTCCAATCAGTAGTCGCATGCCAGTATCCCGGGGTAACGACCTGGCACGACAAGTCTTCATTAAGACAACCCACTTCCTGTGCGATCCACACTGATTGGTTGTTAATCATTTTGGGGGGCTGGCATGCAGGAGCGTTTGAGGCGGCTGTTGGTCCGATTCTATTTCATGGCTCGACTCTCCATGGCTCGCAAAGCGCGAGATTGCTGACTAATTACAGCTGGGGGCTGTTGTTAGTACGCATCTTATACACCAGCACTAATACATCCTCCCACTAAACTGTCTGGTTCTTTCTGCGCCATGTCTTGCCAGGCGCTGTCTAATGCTGGTCCTATATATAAATCTCCTGCTAGGCCCATCTGCTCCTGATTGGTCCTCACTACTTCCTGGTCCAGGTTTTGCTCCGTTCTGACCTTGTGGTCCAGGTCCGGATCCTCTTTAATAGTCATATTATAGTCGTTCAGAAGTCCTGCCTAACAGTGTGTGGTTCTATCCACTGTGGTCCTTGTCATCTATTGTTCTAGTCTTGCTCAGTCCTGGGTGGTTAGTACCTTCTTGTTGATTATCTCCCCAGGAGTCACAGAGGCAGGAACCTCCAACCACTCATGTCTGGAGACTGGAAGCCTGTGATTCATCCTCAGACAAGCAAGCAAGGTAAGCTGTTAAGAAGAACACAGAGGGTCCTTTATCTGGCAGTGTGTGTGGGTGATGGTGCTAGGAGGCTTTGTGTGAGTGTGCTCATAGCCTTGGCGCAATGCATTCTCAAACCTTAGGTAGTGGGTGTACACAAGAAAATGTACGCAATATGCAAGTGTAAAGGTTTACGTAACAATGTTGTACACAAGCAAGTGTGCAATACACAATGAGCCTGTGTAAATGTTTATGTAACAGTCTGTGTGTGTGTGTGTGTGTGTGAATCTGCCAGTGTTTTTGCATGTGTGAGTTTGCTGCAGTGTGTGTCTGTTCTCTGTGTGAGCTTTCTCTCAGCCCGGTCCAATTACACAAACAGGACAATTAGTCGATAGCGAAAGTGGCTGAGGATCCGTGTAGGAGTGATTATCAGCAGATAGATTCATCTGGTCTGAACATCTCTCCTGCCGAGTGCCAGCTCATTACTGCTGCGCCGTGTCTGCTCTGGACCTGCTGGGCCACCGTACTGCCTGTCTGTTTACTTCCCTCTCTGAAACCCGGGAAGAGCTGAAGGCCTTGTCCGTGACCAGAATCCCACATCGCTGTTCAACACCCGGAGAAACAGACAGGGAATCAGTTTCCTGGAGACCGAAATGAAAATCAGTATACCAGTAAATCTCTCTGTGGGCTTCTGTGGACACCCCCTCCAGCATGAATGGAACACGGCGCAACCATTTGGGCATGCGCACTTCCTGAATGTGAGTTTGCCACAATCTGTTGCTATGGTGACTGCTACCATTGGTCAGATCTGACAGCTTAACCAACCAATTGGACAGCACCCCAGGCAGATCCAAATAACCACTGTAGAGCATTTTAAGAGGTTGAATTGATTACACTGATGTAAATGTTCTTCTGCTAAATGACTAAATGTTCTTGTTCGGGTGGAAATTGCAGTTAGGGAGTTTTTGTT
The DNA here is from genome assembly GCF_963692335.1 of Osmerus eperlanus. Lineage (NCBI taxonomy): Eukaryota > Metazoa > Chordata > Actinopteri > Osmeriformes > Osmeridae > Osmerus > Osmerus eperlanus. The sequence continues at coordinate 6,272,276 of NC_085028.1, forward strand.
TCATTGGTGGCAGAAATTAAGTTGTTACGTTCTAGGACAAATTCTGCTGTAAGGCTCTGCTCTGAAAGACTAAAATATAAAAATACTGTATATACAACAACCCAAGATTTGATTGGATTTGATAACCCCATAGAGAAGAGGAACATAATAGCTGGCATTTGTTTTTAATCTCCACCAAGCTTACACCAACACATTGGACTAATGTGTTAGTTTATGAGTGTTTATGATTAATTGCAACTGAAGCGTCTAATTTTAACTAATGCATTAAACTGTTAAGTAACCGTTTCCTTGAAGAAGCTCACAGTATCTCCTGCCTAATTCATCCCTTCTGACAGGACCCTTTTCTTTCCCCACAGATGAAAACTGACAGGCATTCAGCTAGCCAAACATAAACAGATGTATATTAGGCAGCCAACCAGACACATAAACAGACATTGCTCACCTGTAGACCAGAGCATCGTCCACAGAGCTGTTGTACTGGACTTGGTACATGCGAACACCTGGAACCGCCTTTTGGCTAGGCCAGCGGATCAGGGCCGAGGTCCCTGTCAGTTCCACCAGAACCACCCTTTGTTCCTGTCCCCTGGTCTCATTGCCCCCCCCTCCCCCGGCTGTCGCCTTGGGGGTGAGGATGGGGGGAGGCTCTCGAACGCGGCTGGTACTGTTCGCCAGGTGGGGCAGCGGGCTGACCACCAGCTCCACAGTTCCGGTAGATTCCCCCGCCGCGTTGGAGGCGATGCAGGTGAAAGTACCCGAGTCCTTCACGGAGGTGATGTTGATCTCCAGGCTGCCGTTGCTGAAGGTGAGGAACCTGGAGGAGTTGGAGATGAGGCGTCCGTCCGGGGAGATCCAGTGGACCTCCGGTTCGGGGTCGCCGTTGGCCTTGCACCTCAGGCTGGTGGGTTGGCCCTCCATGGAGAGCATGCGAGGCGACTTCCGTGTCATGACCGGGGGGTCACAGATGAATTCCTCTTCAGAGATGGTCCAGAAGTACTTGGCAGAGAGATCCGGCGGCGAGGCGCAGGTCTCCAGATCGTCCTCGCGGGTCAGCCTTCGAAGCCACAGAAGCTCACAGTTACAGTGGAGTGGGTTCCCCCCGAAGCTCATCACCAGTGAGGTGAGAGGGAAACCTTTGGACTTGGCGTAGACGGGGATCCTGAGGAACAGAGGGTCTGGAGGGATCTTTTTCAGCTTGTTGGAGGTCATGTCCAGACGAGCAAGCTTGTGCAGGTTGGTGAAGACGCCCTGAGGAACGTTCTCGATCAGGTTGTGGTCCATGTTGAGGGTGTTGACGTTGGTTAGGCGTCCAATGGTTTCCCAGGGGATTTCCGCCAGGTTGTTGTAGGACAGGTCCAGGTCCTCCAGGGTGGACACAAAGTCGTCGAAGGCGTGTGGCGATACGCTGTGCAGCTGGTTGTTGCTCAGGATCAGGTGACGCAGGTTGGTCAGGCCTCGGAAGTGGTCGTCCCTGACGACGGTGAGGCGGTTGCTGTCCAGGTGCAGCGCGCGGAGCCTCTTGAGGTCCTCGAAGGCGTAGGGCAGGATCTGGCTGATGGTGTTGCGCGACAGCGTCAGGTGCAGCAGGCTGGTCATGTTGGCGAAGTCGCGCTTCCTCACGGCCGTGATGAAGTTCTCCGTCAGGCGCAGCTCCACCGTCCGCCGGTCGATCGCCGTGGGGACGAACAGCAGGCCCGTCTTGGCGCAAAGGATGGCGAGCGAGGGCGACAGGTTCTGGCACATGCAGCGCTTGGGGCAGAGCTGCCCCCTGGTGGTCACGACCAGCATCAGCAGGGAGAAGATCAGCCGTTCCATCCTCCTGCGGCTCGCTGGGGAAAACTGAAACACAGATGGGGAAGAGCTACGGTCAGACCACATAGATATGTGCTGTGGGCATATGTTCACTGCTCCAGGACACTGGAGCCGACGCAAGCAAGATCATGGTTGGACCGGATAAGATGTGTGAGGTGGATAAGGAGCAGTTGGAGAACTGGTACCCTCATGAGACAGGTGCGGACAACTGGTCAAGTTAATGAAGTCTCGAGGAGGTATAGATGCCTCAACTAGATATGCCTGGGAAAATTGCGACTCAAAGGAGAAAGGAACAGAGAGATTTATGCAGATAATGATTTTTATAAATCTGAAGGAAGAAAAATACTATGGCTGGATCTCAGAAATTGGATCACAATGTAACTATGGTCAGTATATAGAGAAAAAAGACAGACAGGTGCAGACCATTCACCTTATCCTGATATTCCCTCCAGTACAAAACCAATCAGACAGCGAAGCCCTATGACTATGACTCGTGAAGGACAGGCCAATCACACCGTGATGTACAGTATATCAGTGTTGATCGAAAGCATCTAATCCCAGAGTGACATCGATACTGTGAGATTACCTTGTTCATAGGATTATCTTCCTCATTTCTGAAAGACACAAGAGAATCTTCTAATTGCATTTAAACATTATTTCCTTCCTCTGCATGTTTCTAAATTCATAGAAATATTCATGTATCAACGACTTGATTGACTCCCCAGGAGTAGACTCAGTCCAGCCAATGAGCAGATCATGGGAAGAAACAAGTGTGCAGAACTTGGAGAACCATTTTCCTCCCATACCACTGTGGGCTAAACATACCATCTGTTAGCTCCCTGTCTAGCCATTCGTCCCAGCAGGAACACCATCTAAATCTCTCTGGAAATCAACATTTAAAATATCCCCCAACATGGTACACATGAAATATTAACTTCAAATAATAACACTTAGTCAGATCATCAACACTGTGTTAATGTGGAACATACTGTAGTAACATTTCATTATTTAGGAAAGCACACACATCCATTTAACACCTCGATGAACTTGCATAGCACTTAACAGCTAATAATGTACACCAACAACAAGGTGGCTGGCTATTTTCTTTTCTGCTCCACTTTTCTGCTACTCCCAACAAAATCTTATTAAATATATAATGGTGGTAACACTGTTCTCATAGCACTATAAATTAAACACAGTAGTCAAGATAACATTACACGTCCTATAAGTGGTCTCCCTCTCTCTCTCTCAAGATGTTATGAAGCCAATTGCTCTATCTCCAGTTATTAAGCTGACACCTCATACAGTACCGAGGCAGGAACAGCTAGATAACATAGTAGTATGATCTCATGGTCTACTGGCTACTGGAGGCCATAACGCAGCCCACTGATTTGTTTAAGAGGAAGCCAATAAAACCAGGAAGTGGAAAGGGTGCCAATATAAGCAGGAAGTGGGTACTGTAGTAAATGGGTGATGCTTCCATTGTGCTGCATTTTATGACCACTGTGGTGTGAAAGATTGATATAGCCCGTGAAGATCAGACAGTTCACAGTATATCACAGTAGATTGTATTACATTGTAATACTGCAGTGTTGGATTGTTTCACCTCTGCACCTGTGACCTGTGACGAGTTAAAGAAACAAGGAGGTGAGACAGGTTAGTGTCAAGTAGGTAAAAGGAGGCGATAGGGGAGATAAGGAGAACAGAGCAGTGGGCTGAAGGTTGCAAAGACAGAGTTCAGAGGAACAATGAGGAAAAAAAGTTAAATGAGATGAAGAGTGCAGCTATAACCCGCTGCACTCTTCAGCTATTGTTGAATTAATAAGGATGTCAGCAGCTTTGAACATGATAAGAGTAGACTTATACACAGCAATGCTGCAACTCAACACAGTCCAACAAATCCTCTTATTTACTTCATTACGAGTAGCACTTTGTGGTGGAGGTAGCCCTCAATCTCTTTTTTTCTCTCTCTCCTTCCCTGCCTCACTCTGCCCATGTACATTATATCAGCTACATTCTGAATCCTGTGGTTAAGTTACAGATCAAAATATTCACTGGTAGCTACTGTGTGCCTGTTAGCATGTTTGCTAATTTTCCTTTGTTCACCTATTAGCATTTTCGCTTATCGACTGTTGTATGCTTATTAGCATGTTAGATAATCTTCTGTGGCACAATTGTTAGAAGGCTAGCTAATATTCTGTGGTACGGTTGTTAACACGTCAGCTAATCTACTGTTGTCCACCTTCTAGCCTGAGAACTAATCATCTGTGGTAGCCCTATGCCTGTTTGTCTGCTTTCCACAGATAGCAGGCCACTAGCTAGATATGCAATTCTTAAGACAGGGCCCTCTCCATGGTACAGATCCCCCAAGAGAAGCGTCAATACCAGTGAGCCAGGGTTCAACTCCCCAGGGTCACCACAGAGACAAGGGACTGTCCCCGCCACTGATCTTATTTACGGGACCAGCTCCATAACCTCGCCACAAGTCCCAGGATCCTTCACTCCCCTCAATGGAGATAGATTAGGCTCTCTGCTGTGGAGTGGAACGGCTGGCTGCCTCCCGAGATGTGTGTGTGAGAGAGAGAGTTTGTGTGTGCGCACTGCTCTCTGAGGACCGAGTAGAGCAAGAATAGAGAAAATGTGGAGAAAATAACTTGCCGTTGCCCCCGACACTCAGGCCGAGCTTACAACATCTTATCTCTCCCTTTTCCTCCTTTTCTCTGATCCCTACTTTTACCCTCGCCCCCCCTGGATCTCTCCCTCTCCTCTTTCTAAACCCTTCCCTTCGTCATGTGATACTCCATTCCGCTCCTATGGCCTCTGCCTCTCAGATGGGTTATATTGAAGGCTAATGAATAATTAAACATGACATGAAGAGCAGTAAAACTGTCCTTCCAGACTCCTGTGTACATGATACATTACAGAACCCTTCCCAGCTAAAACCATGATACTCAAAGTCATGCTTTACCATACATCAGTGCCAGGATACAGGCAGTATTGTGAAATAAGAAGCAAGGTCAAGGCTAAAGAGTGAAGATTAGTACTGCATGTTTAGTTGCCCTGGGGCTTAGATGACTAGACAAGGACCACGACCAGATCATTCCTGCAGAAGGTTGCCCGGAACCTTAGAAGGCTAAAGCTCCGACACTGGCTGTCGACTAATCATGGCCTGATTACAGTCCCATGGCAGAGTGGATTTTGACAAATCAAAACCATTGTTTTTCTGCTGAAAAGATGAAAATCAGGCTGTCGTGAATCGCAATAGTCCAATTGTTGTGACGCACCATCTATATCCGTCCTAATTACTCCATGTTGCTATGATAACTGTGTTTGTGCGCGGTATTAATCAGGTCTGTGAAGCCGTCGTCCATCAAGCTCTGGGAGCTGGTACCTGCGAGGCCCCCTGACACCTCAGACAGAGATATCTGCATGTTTGTTTAATGAGCTCCTAATATCTCAGCTCAAACTGTCAATTTTTCGTAGCCTCACAAGCTAGATCCGATGGCAGGGCTCCAGAAAGACTGGAGACTTATGTAGCCGGTCTACCAAGGACCCATGGGAAACGTGATGGGCTACCCATCAAAGATCTTGACTCTAAACTACTGGATCAATAACAATAACCATATAACCAGTTGTTGTGCAACTGCAGATTACAGTTTGAGCTTCAGCTGATTTTAAAGGGCCTTTCAAAATAAAAGCATTTTCTGTCCGTACACAGGGGCAGCTCAGGATGATCTTCAGTTCTCGCAGATACACAATCAGGGGTATAAGCACTAGAGAGAAAATACCATAAATATCTCCTGGCAGCTTCTGGCCTGGCAGGGTTGGCCAGAGCAGAGCCAGTCCATTAGACCAGGAGGCTGCATCCAGCACCCTCTTCCCATTACCCTCCTCCCCTCCTCAGAGGGAGGGAGCCAGGGATGAACGAAGGAGCGGAGGGGGGCTGGGGGAGAGAACCAAAGTGCTTCAAAAGAGGAGAGCATTTATCAAGACGCCCGAGCACGCCTCGCCGCGATTGGTCAGGGGCAGCCTTTGGAGCGAACTCCGAGGGTCTTGTCACATAGCAACGGCAAATGAACAGACAGACAGAGAGGTCTGAAGGGGAGGGGGGGGTGCTTGGATTGGGTTTCAAAGCCTGTAAATTGTACATGTGGAGACGGTGTTGATGGTGCCAAGGGTGAAAAGGTGGATGGGAGTCAGAGTGACACTGCCACAGAGAGCGATGCTAATCAAAACACAGCTTTTGTCAGCTACAGAGATGGACCGTCGCACTACTGAACTACAGATCAGGCTGAGACACATACAGGTCTTTATTAAACCACACAGAAACTCACTGCCCCACACTAACCCACACTCAACTACACTAAACCACACTAACTACACTTATCGAACACTCCCACACACTAAAACACACTAAACTAAGCTAGAGACGTAAACCCACACCAAATTGCGGTGTGGACCAAACCCTACTTACGCACTAGCCCAGACTAACCTATGCTAATCCACACTCAACCACACTCAATCACTAGCCCAAACTAGCCCAAATGAAATCTAACCAGTATTCAATCATATGAAAGCAATCTATATCTCTGAGGATTTGCTGTAGTTCTTGCGAACTACAGTTCTTGCTGTAGTTCATCCTCTATCTGGCACTCACCATGAGGTATTTATTATACAGGAGAATATGATGGTAGTCTGTTCCTGTCTTTGTAAATGATTAATGTTCCCGATACCCTCTGTAAACCACTGCCAAAGTAGCGGAATGTGTATATATAAACACAAACACAGTATATATATATAGTATATGTATTCAGTATATTCTTCCTTGAAAACAAGGGTCTACCTTGAACTTTCAAAGCAACGTATACTAACCATCATTATTCCACTTCCTGTGATCCCAAACATTCGTCAGTGTGTTCCAGCTGTCCAGTAGACACAGCTCTGGATCTAATCTCATTAACGACTCTGGTAGATATGAGGAAACAGGGCCGCAAGGAGGACAGCGTGGCCCCTGCAGAGGGAGACCTCAATTTGAAGCAAGTCTCTCCCCACAGCCCACTAAATGGATGTTAAATCAAAGCCAGAGTCTAAATGCTCCGTGGCTGTGGTCTGAATGTGGTGACTCTTGCTGGTGGCTGTGTCTTTGAACGTCGTTTCCACCAAGAGGGGGGTGGACGGGAGGGAAAAGACTTGTGTGTGTGTGTGTGTGTGTGTGTGTGTGGGGGGGGGGGTGGTGAGAGTCAGAATGCTTGGTTGGCAGTCAGCAGAAAGGGTTTAGGGGCGGAGGGAAGGCAGGAGGTAGAGGTAGGAACGAAGGCAGGAGGGCATGGAGATGGAAGGAGGGAGGGATGGAGGAAGAGAGAAGCTACTTGATAGTCAACAGAGCCCACTGGGCTCCATTCATGATCGCAGCATGCAGCTGTCTCCGTGGGCCCCTCTCTTTGAAGAGCCCTCGCAACTAGCTTGATAATCTGCTGCTTAGAGAAAAGTAACCCAATAGAAATATACTTACGCAAAACTATTATTCTGCTTCGAGCTCACACTAGCCGTTCCGGCTGTGTATATTAGACTAACTAAACATTTCTGTTTTTTAAGAGCACCAACTCCATTTGAATTGAGGCTACTACACAAGACAGAAGGCAAAATGAATCTTCTGGCGAACCATAACAATTCCTTATACAGTTTCTAGAACACCAACGACATTCCCTATGCAGTTTCTAGAACACCAAATCATTTGCATACACAGTTTGAGGACATGTGCAGAAGAAGAAACAGAATGTTTACAGAAGTAAAGAGGCAGCATAGAGAACAGTCTTTGTTGCATTGGTTTGGCATTGAATGTGTCATTTCAAAATGAGCTTCTCACAACAGGCTCTTGCGTAACTATCCGTCTGTCTGTCAACACGGAACCCACTTGAATACAGCGCCGTGGAGGAATCACAACGCCGTTCAAATTATTCGTTTTTTATCGCGCCTTTTCCCCTGCTCACACTGCACCTCCTAGTTCCTCCGAGAATGCTTATCTCTGCCGACAGGTGTGGAGGAAAAGTCCCAGCCAGGCCAAATGGCTTTGAGGTACAGTCAGAAGTCGGAGAATGAGGTCTCTTTGTTTTTGTCACAGAGTCCCCCTCTGATCTTTTGTGTGTGTGTGTGTGTGTGCCTGAGAATGTGTGTGTGTGTGTGTGCCTGAGAATGTGTGTGTGTGTGTGTGCCTGAGAATGTGTGTGCGTGTGTAGTACAGAGACTGTACTGTATGTCAGTGAATGAAACAGTGATGAGAGATGAGACAGAGTCCTGGTAGGACAGGAAGGCAGTGCTACAGTATGTGACTGATCTGTCAATTATTTGACAATTCATTGCATCAACAACATCTTGGAAAAATACTCTGAAAATGTACTGATCTCCAGTTCCCTGGAACGAGAAATTACTCTTCTCTCTCTCTCTCTCTTTCGATCTCTCTCTTTTTTAATCTCTTTCTCTTTTTTTTATCTGTCAAATGTTCTCTCTCTCCTTCTCCTCTCTTTATCTCACTTGGTCTTTTTCCTTTCCCTCCTTCTCTCTCAGTGAACGTTGTCAAGACGAGCACGACTGGCTGTCTTCCAGTGTTGAGGAATGACCTGTCTGTCTGTCTGTCGATGCCCCGAGAGACCTCCTGGTATTTCTACCACAACACAACCCTCTCCAATACCACTAATGATGGATAAATGGAGGGAAGGCAGACGCGCAAACTGGTTCCTGTTCTAAGAGTAGTAAATGTCAAATCCTCCGCTGTCACAGGGGTGACCGGTAGAGGTTCAAATGCAGGAGACGGATACCACAAGACCAATAGGACACACTGCTGGTCTTACACTTGCAAGGCATGCTAATCTCTGATAAGAACTCCTTATGGTATCACTGGAACAAAACCAGACATGTATATACCGAATCTATGCATGCAGGCTTTAGTTTGATGGGATCATAGGGTCTGGTCGGTCGTAGTTGCGTAGGGTACATACCTCTATCAGGTGTGTCTTGGCTGGTGGAAGAGCTTCATGAAGATAGTGGTAGAGTGGAGGCGCTGGAGAAGAGAGTCATTGAGGAGGGGAAACAGCAGCTGACAGGTGTGTTCTGGGGCATGAAGAGGTGGGCAGGGGGGCAGAGAGCCCCAGGGGCATCAGGGAGACAGATTTGGACACCAATCAGGAGTCAGAATCCAGGTGTGTGGTGGGAGGAAGGACCTGGGGAAGGACAGAGGAAACAGGAAATGGTCACAGGGAATACATGATAAAAAAAAGGGCCGTTGATTCACTTAAAAATAGGCTACAGGGTTGGAGAGTGGTGGTGAAGAGAGGATCAGCAGAGAGGAGGAGCAGAGAGGCGGGGCGGGGAAAAGGAGCGGAAAGTAGAGGAGGTGGAGAGCGGAGGTGAAGAGAGGAGGTGAAAAGAGGAGGAGAAGAGACTGGAGAAGACACGGAGGAGCAGAGAAGAGGAGCAGAGAAGAGGAGCAGAGAAGAGGAGCAGAGAAGAGGAGCAGAGAAGAGGAGCAGAGGACGAGGAAATTAAGTGAAAGGAGAGGAAGTGAAATGAGTGGAGATAGTTCAGGCATGGGACTCGGGCAACGCGCGTCATCCGCTCACTTTTACACCTGTGTTGGCAGCACAAGCCCGAGGGACCAGGACACGATAAGGCGGCATTAAAAAGCTGTGCGGATACGCACACGCTCACCCCCGGTTGCTGTATGATCCGTGCTGCTGCCGCCCTCCACCATCCCCTTCTCCCCCATGCTGTCTGTATGTTCTATCTTTCAGGGGGATTATATCTCCATTGCTCCCTGCCTCATATGTCATGTATGTATGTGGAGGAGGCAGGGGCGTGCTTCACTTAGATCATCCACGCTGCCAAAGTCAAACCTAGTTCCATGTCATGGTTATCAATACATGCTCAAATCTAATACGTGAGTGTTTTGACTGAACTGTAAATGGCCAGAGCCTTCCGCCTCAGACAGGCTGCCTTTGAACTCCTGTACTTGCTGCTGAAAACATGCTTTGGAGAAGCACATTAGCATGGCTGAGGTGGGAAAAACACCAAACATGTGCATAATAATGAAGCACTGTCACGGCCTTCCCAATAAAGAAACAAACACTGGCACAGACACACATAAACACACACACACACACAGGCACACACACACTTAAACTTCACGTAAACAAAAACAAACGGCCAGCGGTTATCTCAGGGGTTGTTTGAATAGCTGACCTGTTGTTGTTTATAGCTTTAAACAGCTCATCAAGATTAAAAAATAAAGCCTGTTATTTTCACAGGCATTTGGACCAACTTTCTAAATATATTTTCTGTTCTTTCTCTTCCTCTCTCACCCTCTTCCCCTCCCCTCATCTTCTCTCCCCTGCCTCTCCTCCTCCCCCTACCCTACCATCCTCCGCCCACCCACCCTCCTCTCTCCTTCCCCTCCTTCCCCCACCCTCGCCTTTCCCTCTCCTCCTCCCCCGCCCCTGTTAGCCTCTTCTTAGTGATATGAGCAGCAATTACTGTCGGAAGCAATTTTCCTTGTAAACATCTGCATGTCAGTCTTTCTACATCAGCTGTTTTTACAGGCTGTTTCAGGGCTGGGCTACCCATCTACCGAACGGCTGTTGCAGGTTTATAAACATGCATTGGCCGGAAATAAAAAGCAGAGTTGATATTTTACCAGTCACATTTCTGACAGCGAATGTTTACATTTAAGTACACATTTAATGTAGCAGGCACCTTCATCCATCCAGATGGGGATTAAACCCTAAATCTCTTGATCTGCAGTCAAGCCTCGAACACTGAGCAACACCTATATGAATATATATACCGAATGAATATGTAATATACTGTGTATATACAGGCACATTTGCAGGGGTCCTTTTGTAAACAAAAAATCCAAACTTGACATTCCAATTACTGCAATGTTACGTGTGGCACTATTCAGCTTCGGGAGGTCGGAGGTCAGTCTCTCGTCGCCCTGACAGCAGTCATGGACGCCGCAGAAAGTGAAAACACCCAGAAATAAGATCCCTCTGCCTTGGGTAATTATTTCTGGCTCTCCTCTCATCCGGACGTGATCCTGCAGAGCTTCAGTTTCTGGTGTTGGGTTTCAGACGGAGGCTGAGGTGAGGCGCTGTGTCTAGCTGCTGATGGCTACACAGAACACTGCAGTACTGTAGATCTGGGTCAAACTCACAGTATGGTACACACCTGTCTGTCTGTCTCTCCCTTTCAATCCCTATTTTTTTCTCCATCTCTCTCTCTCTCTCTCTCTCTCTCTCTCTCTCTCGCTCTCTCTCTCTCTCTCTCTCTCTCTCTCTCTCTCTCTCTCTCTCTCTCTCTCTCTCTCTATGAACATATATGTATATTGTGTATAATGTATATTGTATGAATATGCATATATCCCTCTGCCTCTCTCCCTCTATCTCTCTCACAGTCTGCCACAATGCCAATCCCCTCACCGTCTCATCCTTCCTCTCTCTCCACCCCTTTCCTCTCATCCCTCCTGTTTCCTCCCCCACTACCACCTACTCCTCCCTCCCCCCAGCAGTGTTTCAGTGGGGAAGAAGAATCCTCTGTTCTGTGATTCACTCCTGGCTGCTACATGGATGTGTGCTCTGTATCCATGCCCCTGGCTTTCTCCATGGGCCATGTGACCAGACCCGGTGTGTGTGTGTGTGTGTGTGTGGTTAATGGCAGTTCAAAAACAACAGGGTCAATGTATCATGGAACCTGAATGGCTTCTGGGCTGATGATCCCCCACTGCTACACACCTGTATGTCTGTCTCTCCCTCTCAATCCCTCTTTCTTTCTCCATCTCTCTCTCTCTCTCTCTCTCTCTCTCTCTCTCTCTCTCTCTCTCTCTCTCTCTCTCTCTCTCTCTCTCTCTCTCTCTCTCTCTCTCTCTCTCTCTCTCTCTCTCTCTCTCTCTCACACACACACACACACACACTGAGCTGAGACCTCTAGTCTCCACAGTCCTTCCATCAGATATTGATATAGCATGGTGGGAGCCTTGCTTATTTATAAACACTGTGCGTGTGTGTTTGTGTGCTTGTTTGTTTGGGAGCAAGTGTGTTTGTATTCGCTTGAGTCTGCATATGTGTGTGTGTGTTACATGTTACGTGTGTCACTTGTGTGTGTCTCTGTGTGTGTGTGTGTGTGTGTGTGTTTGTGTGTGAGGCTGTCTGTCCTTCCGCCCAGGCAAGGTGGTCTGAGCGAGGGGGAGTTAACATGCACACACTGACGCTCAGAGGACACAGTTGCCCCTGCCAGTAGATTGCAGATTACAGATTACGACTTCTATACAGGCGAGTTACAGTAGAATTACACTGGACTGTCAATCTCGTTTTCTAGTTTAAGACTAGCCCTAGATTACTCTAAAACAGATGACTTTGCATTGTGCTTGGTAAATACAGGCCTTTCCTTGTACAGCATATTTTGTGGAAGTGAAAAGCTAATGGACACGGACATGGGACCAGCTTTGGCAAAATCAAAATATTCCAGTCGATGCCAAGATTAAAAAAATATGGCCTTTAAGTGCATTTGTGCTTACATAGTCTGTTAGTTTCATTATGTCGAATTTTCCTGAAAATAATAGATTAGAACGTATTGTGTGATAACTTGTATGATTGTTCCGATACTTTGTTTTTTTAAGGAGCGACAGTTAGCGACCAGCCAAGGTTAGTGCAGGCTGGTTCATGGGTCTGTGTCTGACATTAGGCAGTGGTTGGTGTTGATGAGGTGGGAAAGATCCCAGATGCCTGGGCCTGCTCGTTGGAGCGTATCCCTCCGCTGCTAGGCTGTGCTGAGGCAGGATGTAGAGCCTGATATGTTCAAAGCTCAACACTAATGCTCTGGTGCAAACAGCAAACAGTCTGTCTGTCTGCTTGCATGTCAGTCTGTCTACTCTCAGTGTTGGTTTGTCTCTCAGCAGAGCTGATTGTCTGAGACAGGCTCCTCCAGCTGCAAAAGATTTGGCAACAAATCCTGCTGACCTTTTAGCGGGCTAAGGACAGAGGCTCAACACATTCACCCATTTATCCTGTCTGCTTTCCTCCCCCTCCTCTCTCCACCTCTCCCTCCCTTGTTCTCTCTCTCTCCACCTCTCCCTCCTCTCCTTTCTCCCCCCTCCCTCCCTCATTCGATCTCTACTTCTCAGAGTGTGAAGACTGTTTCTACAGATGGGAAAGAATGACACTCTTGTTTCACCTTTAAAAACACAAACCTCCATCTGATCCTTAATCCAGTTATTCTCCCCAAATCTTTCAATTTCATCTCTCTGTCATGTTATCCACCCCATCTCTGAGGTCAAACCTTCTCTCTCAGTTTGACCTTAGGATGTCCTCCACCACACCCTCCCCTCCTCCTTGCATCCTCCCTCTCTTTTTCTCTCCATCCCTCTCTCCTTCCATATCATACCTCATGCCTCCCTACCTCTCTTCCTCGCTCTCTTTCTCTCTCCATCCTTCCCTCTGTCCCTCTTTCTCTCTCCTCGACACACTTGCTATCGCCCTACCTGTCTCCCTCCCTCCCTCTCTCCATCATTCTCCCTATCCCTCCCTCTATATGTCTTTCTTTCTCTCCATCCCCTCTCCTCCCCTCTCTCCCTCACTCCCTCCCTACATCTCTCCCTCCCTCTTTCTCTCCTTGTTACTCCTTCTCTCCTACCCTGATTCCCCCAATCAGCCTTGCCTGAGGCTGAAAATCCATCTTTAATTTATTCATGATGCATTTATATTTTTATTTTAGAGGAAACTCTCCCATGGTCTGGTCCAGTAATGAAGCAGGCCTCCTCTCCCCATGTGCCCAGCTCAGAGCCCCGTCACTTCAGCTAACGAGAGCTCAGACAGCTCGTGAGACACGAGCCGCCTTGAGGACCCCAATCATTATAGACGGGCAACGAGCGCGGACGCCCTAATGGTGATCCCTGGTGGAGCGTGGAACAGCCTCGTCACCTCTTCACACTCTCTCCACACACACAGACGTATCGCGTGCAACGCACACACTTACTCCCCACTCCCCACACACAGACATGTACTGTACATCACACACACACACACACACGCATCCTGGCCAGACTGGGCTTCCTCGCCCAGTTGGTTTCTCACACAAACTCTGGCAGAGAAGCATATTATGTTCCTCCTCTTAGCTCTCTGACACTAAACTAATAATGTGTTGAACTATCTTTCTGTTTGTCTCTCCCACACTGGCTCCCTCTCTCCACTCCACTTCGCTCTCTCCTTTTTCTCTGGGGTGAGAGAGACATAAATTAGATAAAAAGAAGAGTACAGTAGGAGAAGAGAGAGGAGGAGAGAAAAGAGGGAATAAATGAAAGTAGCGATGTGGAGGAAGTATACAAGGAAAATGGAAATGGTTGAACCCCCACCCCAGACACACACACACCACAGCTGCTATAGAGGGCAGAACCCCCTGATGATTTCTCATTAAAAGTCTTCATTCAAGTTATTGATTTGTCGTTTGGCAGAACCCTGAGATAAACGCTGTCTCTCTCAGACTTGTTGTGATCAGCACCAGAGGGAGACGTTTTACTGCAACGTGATCAATAACCACACACACACACACTCACACACGGTCACGTTCACACACACTTTTAGGGGTATTAATATTTCACGAAGCTATTCATACATTAATGTTAACTTGACAAGTACTTGTAATACACTACTGTACTTTTGTTTTCGAGCTACTGTCAGTGAAGCCATCTTGGATGTGTCTGCCATGTTACTATTAGTAGCATCTGTTATATCAGTGGCTGTCCTCATCCACAGAAACACTTCAGCTGGGAGAGCAGAGGAGAGGAGGACAGGACAGGAGGAGAGGAGGAGGAGAAGAGGGGAGGAGATGAGCGGAGAAGAGGAGAGGAGGAGGGTGGGGAGGGGATTTGTCGAGCGGAGCAGGAGAGCGGAGGGGAGAGCAAGGGAGGGGAGAGATTAGAAGAGGAGAGCAGAGTTGAAGAGAGGAGAGCATTCTGACTCGGATCCAACTGGCATCTTCACTCCTAATGCCCTGCTTACTGTAACATTCTCCTGAAACACTCTAATCTGGTCTCTAATCTTGCCTCTAATCTAATCCCAACCTCTAGTACTTCATCTGGAGCCTCCAGCCTCACCAGCCTCCACCGGCCTACCTGTCATAGAGGTCGATAGTTAATTATTTGAGATCTGTCCGCCCTCCCAGGTCTCTGCCATCTGTGGGAATACCGATCAATATAGTTTCCAATAGCTATATTGATGAGCCACAACTCTTGACCAATGTCCTAGTGCATAATTTGGATTATGCCAATCCCTGACATTACCATGCATGGGATTCCGTTTCTCTATCGGCAAGGCAATCAATAATTCAGTACAAATTAGGATATCAGAGAGGTTTGGGGGAGTTTTGGAGTTTAGAATAAATGCTTTTGGAATGCATTTGCTTTATCTTGAGCAATACGAGAGTGAGAGAGAGAGAGAGAGAGAGAGAGAGAGAGAGAGAGAGAGAGAGAGAGAGAGAGAGAGAGAGAGAGAGAGAGAGAGAGAGAGAGAAAGAGAGAGAGAGAGAGAGCTGTTATCAAAGCGGCTGGCTTCACATGTGATCTGAGAATCATTAGTCAGACAGCGGGCCGACCAAAGCCCCCCACTGAGGCTGTGTGTGTGTGTGTTTATGTGTGTCTGCATGTGTGTGTGTGTGCGTGTGTGTGCATGTGTGTGTGTGTGTGTCTGTGTCCCACTGCAATGCAGTACACATCCTCACCCAAGCTCCTCTGCTTCACCTCGCACATGCATGGTTCCCTCCTCACACACTACCACCTCATCCCGCCCTGCACCCCCCCCTTTACTCACCCCTCCCCTTCCCACACTCCTCCTAACCTACTCACCTCCACCTCCCCTCCCCCAGCAACCTCCTCACACACACGCACACACACACACTCATAGACACTCAAACACATCTCCACCATCTCTCTCACTCTGCCTCTCTCACCGTCCTTCTCTCTCTCTCTCACCACTGCTCTCTCTCATCCCCCCTCTCACCACCGCTCTCTCTCATCCCCCTCTCTCACCACCGCTCTCTCTCATCCCCCCTCTCTCACCACTGCTCTCTCTCATCCCCCTCTCTCACCACCGCTCTCTCTCATTCCCCTCTCTCACCACCGCTCTCTCTCATCCCCCTCTCTCACCACCGCTCTCTCTCATCCCCCTCTCTCACCACCGCTCTCTCTCATCCCCCTCTCTCTCTCATCCCCCTCTCTCACCACCGCTCTCTCTCATCCCCCTCTCTCACCACCGCTCTCTCTCATCCCCCTCTCTCACCACCGCTCTCTCTCATCCCCCTCTCTCACCACCGCTCTCTCTCATCCCCCTATCTCACCACCGCTCTCTCTCATCCCCCTCTCTCACCACTGCTCTACAACAACAGCAGCAGCAAGAGTTACAGGAGCAGTTAGAGCCACATCTCTGTTCTGGCCTAGCTCATCTCCATCACTTATTAATGCAGGCCACCCTCCCTTCCCTTTGTGTCTGACTTGGAAAGGGTGTGTGTGTTTGGGAGGGAGGGTTGTGTGTCTGTGTGTGGTTTGTGTGGGTGCAATGGGATGGGCGGGTGTGTGTGGGGGATGTTAGCGTTTGTTGGGCATGTCTGGGTGGGTTGGGTGTGTGAGGGGTTTGTGTGTGTGTGTGTGTGTGTGTGTGTGGGGGGGGGGGGGGGGTTAGGGTGTGTGGGTTGGATACACACAGCCTACATAGATTTAATGAGGTCACCTAAACCTTATCTTTAACTCTCTCTCTCTCTATATATATATATATTATCTTTATCTCTCTCTCTCTTTCTGTCTCTCTCTTTCCTTTCGTTTAGCATGGTCTAATAACTCCACGCAGACTGACAAGAGATCATCATACACCCCACTGTACAACCGTTAAACATTCCACAGTGTGAGCACACACACACATACACACACTTCCGAATGCACTCACACACAGAGCTCATGGCTCTGTCACTGGGCCCATGCATGGCGAGCATTCCAATCAGAGTTCAGTGTGGCGATGCAGAGTAGCATGCAGAGACTGTCTCCAGAGCTCTGCCAAGGACTTACGGTACAGCAGGAGTACACTACTCCCCTGTGTGTTTGCGTTTGTGTGTGTGTGAGTGTGTTTGCATGCATTTTGAATCGTGTGTGTGTGTTCATGCATAAACATGCTGGTTTATGGACCGTTTATGGTTGATGGGGTGTGTGCAACTATGCGTATTTGATGCATGTCTCCTTGTGTGTGGTTAGTGCATGTGTGTTTTCTATATGTTTTGTGTGTGGTTGAGTCGATGTACACACCTGTGTGTGTTTATGCGTGTGTGTGTAAGGCATGTCAGTTCATGTCTGTGTGTGTATGTGTGTGTGTGTGTGTGTGTATGTGTGTGTGTGTGTGTGTGTGTATGTGTGTGTGTGTGTGTGTGTGTGTGTGTGTATGTGTGTGTGTGTGTGCCGAGGAAGGGTGCTGTTATGTCCTAACTCTCTGTAAAATCATGACTGACAGCCTCCCTCTCGGCCCAGTGAAGAGAGCCTATTGTGGAGCAGCTATTAGCGAAAGGTTAACAACATGCTATTCTGACTAGCTGTCAGAAGAGAGGGAGGCAGAGGATGAAGGGGGGGGGGGGTGAGGGAGGCACAAGCCTGGATGAAAAGAGAGGATGACAGTGGAAGAGAAGAAGTACAAAAAGAGGCAGAAGGCACAATGACCCGGAGACTCAACATCGGTCGGGCCCAATCAATTTAACAATGGCCAAGCAATCCACTTCAGCCATTCATTGTGCTCTCTGGCACTTCTATTCTCTTATTTTCCTATTCTACTCTCCTTTCTTATCTATTTTACTCTAATCTACTCCCTTCTTCATTCACAATTAGACGGGGGAACTGCTGCAGTTCACTTCGGTCACTTACTGTGGCCCCCTGGGATGTGTAGTCCTGTAGTTTGATTATTGCACACCTCATCTGCCCCCTGGGAAATGTAGTTCGGTAGTTAGGTTTTGTGCCCGCCTCGTCTGCCCCCTGGGAAATGTAGTTCTATAGTTTGATTATTGCACATCTCATCTGTATATCACTTCTAACATCCATTATCTTTCTCTCTTTTTCCATGTCCCTCCCTCCATCCCTCACTCTCCGTCTCCCCTGTCTGACTCTCACTCTGCCCTCTCATGTGTCCCTAGAAAGGTGGTGGTGGTGGAGGAGGAGATGGGAGGGGTGGGAGAGACACAATCATGCTGTGAGAGAGAAAAGACAGGAGCAGGGCAGGGTGGGAGAGAGGACAAGCCGGCAGTGGAGGGGAGGAGAGGGGTGAGAGGAGGAGGACGGGAGAGGGGGAGAGAGGAGGGGTGAGAGGAGGAGGACGGGAGAGGGGGAGAGAGGAGGGGTGAGAGGAGGAGGACGGGAGCAGAGGAGAGAGGAGGGGTGAGAGGAGGAGGACGGGAGCAGAGGAGAGAGGTGGGGTGAGAGGAGGAGGACGGGAGCAGAGGAGAAAGGAGGGGTGAGAGGAGGAGGACGGGAGCAGAGGAGAGAGGAGGGGTGAGAGGAGGAGGACGGGAGCAGAGGAGAGAGGAGGGGTGAGAGGAGGAGGACGGGAGCAGAGGAGAGAGGAGGGGTGAGAGGAGGAGGACGGGAGCAGAGGAGAGAGGAGGGGTGAGAGGAGGAGGACGGGAGCAGAGGAGAGAGGTGGGGTGAGAGGAGGAGGACGGGAGCAGAGGAGAGAGGAGGGGTGAGAGGAGGAGGACGGGAGCAGAGGAGAGAGGAGGGGTGAGAGGAGGAGGACGGGAGCAGAGGAGAGAGGAGGGGTGAGAGGAGGAGGACGGGAGCAGAGGAGAGAGGAGGGGTGAGAGGAGGAGGACGGGAGCAGAGGAGAGAGGTGGGGTGAGAGGAGGAGGACGGAGCAGAGGAGAGAGGTGGGGTGAGAGGAGGAGGACGGGAGCAGAGGAGAGAGGTGGAGGAGCAGATCGCTTGTCTACATGGACCCCCTCCCAGGGAGTGTCTCGTCAGCGGCTGTCACCGGAACGGAAGGCGCTTGTTCCCCAGAGAGTGACACCACGGGGGGCGGGGGGGGGGGGGGGGTTGTGTTGAGGCTCCTCCCTCTGATCCTGCATCCGCTTGAACATAGGCCCTGTCATCACGCACACGCACACTCCCTCTCTCTCTCTTCCCTGCCCATACAACGCGCCGTGCTTTGATCAGCACGAGGATGTCACACGTACACACACACACACCGAATCCAACCACAGGGACCCTTTGAAAGTGCAGTGTGCCAATGACAGTGAACATTGTACTGATGTGACTGAGAGAAACAACTTTGCTAACTTTGGGAGCGAGAGAGAGAGGCTGAAGATGGAAAGGAGGCAGGGCGGGAGGGAGAGAGAGAGAGAGAGAGATCAGGGCGAGTGAGAGTCAGAGTCAGAGACAAAGAGAGAGAGATCAGCGAGAGAGCGAGAGACAGCCAGACAGACAGAGAAAGACTAGAAGATAAAGAGAGAGGAAGATAGAGAGAGAGAGATGTCAGGGTGGGTCTGCCCCATGGAGAGGTGTGCATGCAGGCTCCCCGGTGGTGCTGTGCCTGTCTGGGTGTCTTCAGTGTGTCTCAGCCCCGTCAGCCCAAGACAGAGGCTCTTCCTACAGCACTCCACCCCACAATGAAGCACCCACACACACACACACACTGGAGCAAAGAAACACACACACTGCACTTAGACACCACAACAGGACACCAACTGGCATGGCTGGCATTGCAGAGACACTCCTAGGCTCTGCACACTGCAAACACTGAACAACACAAGGATACACACACACTCGGTCCGATACGTAATAGGGATTCACAGTTTTATTTTATCCGCTTAGTGCAGCAGGAAGTCTAGGATCATTTCGGCAGGCTGTCACGAAAACATTCTGTATTTACCAGACACAACTCAGATACCAGGCACAATGTAAATAATTCACATTTCAGATACCAGACACAGTCAACAATAATGAAAGTCTGCTTAATTAAAGGACGTTTTAGCCAACGGAGCCAAAGCCAGAGCAGATGCAGCAGAGGTGGTTCAATAACTACCTGTTCCAGCCAAGCAGTCTGTGACCTCGATGTCCAATCGAATCGTCGCCAGGCCTTTAGCTCAGTGTGCTAACCAGCGACCAAGCTGTTCAAGATGGGAAGTAAGTGGTACGAGTTCAGGCAGGTCTTAGTCCATGTCCTGGAAGAGGAGGGTGGTGCGCGCTGCAGCACTTCCTCAGTAATCCTGGTGAACAAGCCTACGTGGGAGACCGACAGGCGGCCTCAAATCTGGGTTAGAGTCCATCTGTCAGACGTGAGTGGTCAGCAGCGTTTGGTCGCGCTCCGGCGCTAAACCGCTCAGACACGGGCCGTTATGCCGCCCGGTGTCACCGCGGAGCAAGGGCTTCCACGGGAGACGATCACTTCCTGCCTGCACAGACGGTCGTTATCGAACTGAGAAAATCAGCAGGTTCAGACACACACACATACATGGCCACCAACATAGATTTGAGCATCTCAACCCACTCGGTAGATTCAAGAAATAGTTTCAGCGTTTAAGTATTTAGACCCTTCAGACAAGACCATTTGGTTGGGTGGTTCTGCTCGAGAAAACTCCCAGAATTCCCTGGGATGCAGGCCAAAGTTACCTGTCTTCTGGGTGTTTGTGGTCCACAGCTCATTCATGTAATGCCAGGATCGGATTTGAGCTGGGAAACACTTCTTTCTTTCATTTGAAAACGTCTGAAACGTGGACGAAAATAACCCCTTGCAACATTATAAATCTGGAAAACACTAGATCTAACAAATATTTGCATTTCTTCATACATTTTCACAGATCTCCATAAATTAGTCATAATCATCCCGGCAGACCTGGGAACTGCAGTAGCTAATTATCACCTTAGTAGGTTTGTCTCGCTAACCCCCACTCTCTTACACTCACTCCAGCTCTCTCTCTTTCTGCCTCTCTCTCTTTCTCTCTTTCTCTCTCTCATGCCCTCTCTCCATATCTCTCTCCTCCTCACTTAGTCTGGCTCTCTCTAGCTCTGTCTCATTACATCAAACAGATACAGTTATGCATTTCTACAGAGTCAACAGCCCACAATAATACAGTCACCTTCTCGCTCACCCCCCTGTTCACCTCCTCATTCAACTTCTCCCTCGCCTACTGGTTCACCTCTTTCCTCACCCTCTCCTCCCTTTTCTTTCACCTCCTCTTTCATCTGTTCTTTCACCTCCTCCCCCACCTACCTTCGCTCTCGCCTGGGCATTCACCTAACTCTCACCCTAAATCTGTCTTCTCCACTCCTAGCTACTGTAGCTACCCAACCTTCCACTAGCATGACTCATTGACTCAAATTAACATTTACCTCAGTGATGGTGTGGGTCAAACATTCACATCATGTCCACACATATTTGTTTTCTATTCTCTCCCTTTCTCTCTTCTCAGGCTTCAGATCCCCTTCAAAAGCCTACAGTGACCTACAACCCCTAGCTGACCTCTGCAGTAGTCTCTCTGGAGGGTTTCCTGAAAGACTGTCACCCAGTATATAAACGCTTGTTGTCCCCACCAGGAGCCAATGGCAAATATGCCACACTCCACTCATTGCTCAGGTGAAACTGGTCACGTGGTCTCAATGGACGGTCACAACCACATGGTTAACATGTTGTACTCAACCACACACACACATTTCACATGTGTAGGCCACATGTTACACCAGAGGTACTTTACAGCAGGTTTGTGTCCATCAACGCTAACACGCTACAAGCAGGAAGTTATTAGGACCCTTATCAAGCCACAACCACATAACCCACGCTCCACTTAAAAATATTTTGTACCCGAGTAAACATGATATGGATCAGGGCCAGGGTCCTGAGCCATCTTTCCCTTGCCGACGCACCCCTCCACCCCTCCCCTGCTTATCTTAAAGCAGAGGAGCTTATAAATAAAGCAGGCCTTCCTATTAAATATGGAGGAGGTCCTCGATTAACACCCAGAGGTACACAGGACCTTTCACAGACCTGCTGGGTGGAGGGGGGTGGGAGGTGGAAGGGGGGAACAAGGCGAAAGGGGGGGGGAAACAGGATGAAGACTGTGTAACTTACGTACAGGCCTCACTCATGTGTTCTGATGGAGTATGTAAATCCGGCGCTGTGCCCAACCATGAAGCACACGGCGCCTAACCCCTCCTGCTGAGGCGACAACGCCACCATCTGCACTCAGACGCTCACTGTGACAGCTCTACCTCAGCCAATCAAACGTCAGATCGCCCCCCCCCCCTTTGGCAAACTGTTATGCTAATGAGTTTGTTTATGGTCGTGGTATCTATCACCAGATCTGTCCCTCATTCACGCTGCCTAGCAACCGCGTAGCCGCATGCCCCGGTACCATGGTGATGAGCGGCTTTGTGTCGCCACCAAACTTCGCACCTTCCTTCACACCAGGAGGTGCGCGTTACGATTGGCTGGCAGATGGCTCGTCTAACTGGCTGGACACAATCTGTCTGGCCGTATCAGAGAAGCAGATTTACACACAGCCTTGAAATATCTCAGCAACATGGACACTCCCCACACTAGACTGACTTCCTCTCAATCTCTCCTTCCCTTCGTCGCTATTCAATTGCAACAAGGCCAGCCTTGCCAGACTAGTCATGGATGACCTGGCTTTGTGTTCAAGAGCTCCGGACACGGGGCCCCCCTCCGGAAACCCCCCCCCCCCCACATTATCACTGTTTCTATTTCCCCCTCACTCTCTCTGTCACTTGTACTACCCACCCTCTCCCTACCTTTGTCTCTAGCCTTTTCTCTATAACCCTCCATCTCCTTCTCCTCTTCTCCCTCTCTCTTCTCTCTCTCTCTCTCTCTCTCTCTCTCTCTCTCTCTCTCTCTCTCTCTCTCTCTCTCTCTCTCACACACACACACACACAGCTATCACACACCCAAACCTGGTTACACATACACACACACACCTGATCACATACACAAACACACACAGATTGCTAGCATACTCACTCTGAGTACCTCCCACTTCTAGTGATCTTGTCATAGTAGAATCTGTATCAACTCAACCAGCACAGATCTCCGGTCATATTATACACACACACACACAACCACACAGACATACACACACGCTCCCACTCACACATACACTCACACAAGAGCCAAAAGCCGCAGATGTCACTAGGGTCAGATAAGGGACTCTGGGTCATGGTGACGTAACCGGACGTGGTGAGGATTGATCCGCTGTGGAATGTTCTGGCAAACTCACCAAAGGGCTGATTGGTCCTGAGATCAGAAACTGGCATCACAGGCCCTCCCCCTCACATCTCAGCATCATCATCTCAACATCAAACCCTGGCCATCGTGGGAGGAGAGCTTGTGTAACAATGTTGTGGTGCAACAGAAAAGCCTGTACACCCAAGCCATAGCATCGGAGCATCTGTGTGTATGTGTTTGTGTGTAGAATCTGGATGTGTGTGTGTGAAAGTCAGCGAGTGCTTGTGTGTTTGTGTGTGTGGGTGTAGTTTATTTGTGTGTGTCTAGAATATTTGTGTGTAGAATCTTTGTGTGTGTGTGTGTAGCATAACATATGGCAAACACAAGGGCACAGACTTGGATGTCTTCTTAACAAGGACTTCTCAGCTTCCAACATCATGTTGTATGTCAATCAAAGGCTACATTAGATATGTTAGCAGCTGTTTAGACAGAGAGAGGAAGGGGGTAGTGGGGAGGGCCTGTGTGTGTGCGTGTGTGTGTGTGTGTAGGGGGGAGTCAGGGTTCATCCCGACACGGGCACGCTGCTGGCACAGTGAGAGCCGTGCACGCTTGTGGTGCTCACAAACCGAGGCCTACAGGCCTGATGCCTAATCTAGCATTAAATCATCTGATCTGTGTAAACTGACAGGATATGATGGAGGAGCAGCTGGTGTCTCCCTCCCTCCATTCCGTCGTTATCTTTCTGTATCTCTCTCTCTCCCTGTCCCTTAATATCTCATAAGCTCCATCTCTCTCTCACTCACTACATCTCTCGCCCCCTTCCCTTGCCCTCCCTACTTGTCTCTCCTTCTTTTTCAATCTAAACCTCATTCTCTCCCTCCTCTCTCCACCCCTCCTCTCAAACCACTTCTGTCCCTCTCTCGCCACCCCTCTTTTCACCTCCCTCCTTCTCCCCCTCTCTCTAAAACCCTGTCTTTCTCTAAAAGCCCTTACGTCCCTCTAACCCCTCTCGTCCCTCTCCTCTCCCTTTTCTCCGTAACTCCCTCTCTGCTCTCTCTCTCTCTCTCTCTCTCTATCAGCATCTGCTCCTCTCATCAGTAGATCTTTGCTATTTCAGTCGTTGTTGTTCCTCAGTCCCCGTGTCTTTATTTAGAGGAGACAATCTGTCTCCGAGGTCCCCTGAGGGCCAGGGGAAGACAGGAGATGCAATATTGGGTCTTAATCCTCCCGCCCCACAGGCCTGTTTCCTAGCTGTCCGGACACGCTGGCCTTAGCCACACCAATGCTATTGCAAGTCTATAGACCCAGCCTTGCTCCTCTGGCATATGGGCTGGAGAACTGGTTCATATCAGCCACTTTGTGTGTGAGTGTGTGTGGGTGAGAGAATATGTGTGTGTGAGTGTGTGTGTGTGTGAGAGTGTGTGTGAGAGTGTGTGCTAGGTAGGGTGCATGGTACAGTGGGTCCACAGTATGGGATGTATCACAGTTTTTGGGCCACGGAAACTTTACAGTTTCACTTTCTTTATCTGTAAGATTTTTTTTTTTTTTACTGAACCTAAAACGATGAACTATGAATACTCCCTCTGCTTTCATTATTTCTTTATGTTTTTCTGAATCTGTCGCAAATTGTTGTTGGAAGAGATTGTTGTGTGTTTTCGCTAACAAGTGGACCATGCTCCATCTCCACCTGCAAGGGACACGGCTGGGTGACAGCAATGTTAATGAGACATCCTGTTAGGAGTGTCTCCGCTCCAGTGGCCCACAGTGGCTAAGCAAAGTTTGGAGACTTTCTTTGGTTTGTTTGGTCCGGTAATCTTGTCATCGGCATTGTCTTGAACGCTGAATCCAAACTGTGACACAGCGACATTTGCAAGACCTCTTCAAATTTGCTTCTCTCTGTCTCGCGGGCGCTCGCCATTGTCACATTGGAGCTGAGAGAATATTTCTTGTTTTTAGTTTCCCCTCTCTTCTCCAGCTCATATTTGCATACAGAGAGCCACAGGGACATTCTGTTGGGCTCCAGAGATGTTCTGTGAATCTGAATGTACAATGTGTGTGTAGTCACACTGCAATAAGCAAGTTTAGGGAATTATAGGGAAAGGACATAACACGATGGTTCATGTGTGCATTTTGAACTGTAAGGGGCGTGCTGAATGGTCCCAGAACATCCCATGTAAGTGTGTGTGTAGTGTGTGTGTGGTGTGTGTGTGTAAGAAAGGGAGTCAGTGAGAGAGGATGCAGGTTTGCTGAGTCACCATGGAGACCGATGCTTGTGTAGGGGAGGGAGTCAGGCGAACAGACCGGTTACCTTCACGCTACATTTCGCCCATGACAACGCAGGACAGGACACCACATACACGGCTGTCAGGCTATTATGGGATGTCCAACTATTAGGAAAGGATCAGTGAACTTTAAGTGTTCTGCTTTTGTGCTGGATTTAAAGACACTTAGGCTGTCAGACAGACAGAGTAAACGTCTATTTATCCCACAGTATGACACACACACGTGCAATGAGTGTCAACAGTGAAAACACACACACATGCATGCACAATTGTCCACCGAAGAAATGAGATATCTGCATTTTCCTATCCATGCTGTCCTTCCTCCAAGGGCAGCCAGGAGCTGTGGGCAAATCAGCGGCGACCGGGGACCAGTGCCAAGCTGCTCGTGCCCGTGTTTTGGTCAGGGACAGGGCAGGAGATCAATCTGTTCTGTTCGGCATGTTTTTGTATTTGGGTTCTTTGTGGAGGAAACCCATATGAGCACGGGGAGAACATGAAGCTTCACACAGAAATGTCAAGAAGATAGCCCACCTGAGCACCGACGGGCCGGGGGAGGACATGCCCCCCGAGCCCCATGCAGGAATCTAACTCACAACTTTCCTGCTCTGATTTGGCAGTGTTGCGCCATGCCACCGTGCCTCTACAGACAGACAGACGGTCAGACAGACAGACGGTCAGACAGACAGACGGTCAGACAGACAATCAGACAGGCAGTTAGACAGACAGACAGTTGGACTAGACAGTACAACAACAGTAGACCTTTCAGACAGAAGGCCCTGCTGTGAGCAGCTGAATTATGAGTGCTAATGAGTCATGATTGTCATACTTGACCATTCTTAACCTCAGGCTTGTCCCAACACGCACTAACACAAATACACACCACACTTTATTTTACTGCTAACAAAATCCTATGGTCACACACACACACACACACGTATACACCAAAGACACATGTATACATATATATATATATATATATATATATATATATATTTATATACACACACACACACATTTAAACAAACATACCAAGTTGACCAGAAGACACAACGGAAGACATTGACCCAGACCCCGCAATTGCTGGCTGTCATTGATTTCCTTCAGAGGTGTACAAAGGTTTCAGGCCCTCTATTGATGTGCTTGCTTCTCTCTTTTCATCTCGCACTGAGATAGGGTAGAGGGGAATGGGCGAGGGAGGGGAGGGGCCGACGGGAGGTCTACAGTCCAGTATAGTGACTCTGTCACACAGAGAGCAAGGGAGGGAGGGAAGGAGAGCCACGAGAGAGGGAGGAGGAGAGGGAGAGAAGTGAGAGGACAGAGAACAATAGAGAGATAAGATGAAGCAGAACGAGATACGGTGAGGGAGGGAGGGAGGGAGGGAGGGAAAAAGAGAGCATGACGAGTAGACATAGAATGAGAGATAGACGAGAGGAAAAGGGAGAGAGGGATGGGGATCGGGTGAACACTTCCACTGAACTCTAATTAGAGCTGATAGGGATCAATTGGTAAATTACATGGCGGGTTGATTGTGGATCCAGTCCAGAGAGGGCCCGATGTGAAGCACCAGATTGGGGGAGATAAGTGTGCTTGTGTAGGAACGCTGGATGGCGTTAGTTAAGTACTGGGGAAGGAGAAAAGAGGGAAGCGAGGGAGGGGGCAAGGAACAGTGTCCATTGCAGCCAAGGACAGAACATGGTGAGTGTGGAACGCAGACAGTTTAGTTCTCTCGCTGCCCTCATGAGCCTTGTGTTTAATGATTAGGACTTTAAGCTCTCACAGCGAGGGAGAGAGCGGAAGATTTTGTGTCTGCACTCTACCCTAAGGGATTAATAAAATATCTCTCTGTTGGTCTGTCTGTATATCCATACATTAATTTATCTATCTATCTATCTATCTATCTATCTATGTATCTTGAAATCCATCAATTTTTCAATCTATGATGACGATATCTCCACCATTCACCTGACAGGTGGTATCTTAGCAAATTAGCACGAGCACATATGATCCTCCACAGGGGACAGAGGTTCAATTCCCTGCTGGGGTGTCTCTGGCACAGAGGGTCATCCCAAGGGAGGGAATGACAGCTGTTTGACAGGTTCAGCTCATTACCCTCTGATGAGACAAGCATGAGAGCTGCTAGCATATCCTGTTAGCAGGATTAACCTGAACAGATGCTTTTTTACTTTCTACATTCTACTTCTATTCTTTCCTTTCCCCCCCCTTTCGTTCTGTTTCCTATTTTATTTTATGATGTTTCCACCTCAGATTGCATTTTACGCAAGGTCTTCGAATAGATGGCAGGTGACCGTGCTCTGCAGCTGCTAGCCTACTAGATTGGTGTCTCATAGCCTACAAGCTCGGTATCTGCTAGCCTGTTAGCATAGCTTAATGTAGCGTGCTACTCACATCGAACCAGTCCTCAAATCTATACATGTAATGATGGCCTATTAAAGCCCATCTCTGTTGTCTCATTACACGCCTGCAGCATCTGCTAGCCTACAGAAGGTATCTGGTGTGACTGATGAGATGCCGCTAGCCTACAGGTCAGCGTTGGCCAGCTGCAGAAGCTTTTTAGCAAGGCATTACTCGTCAGAGGCTACCGCTAGCCCCGCTACCTCTGGCACGGTGCGCTAGCTCTCTGGTGTGATGGATAAGCTCCTGAGTGGTTTAGACTGCTAATGACTACAAGCCCGAAGGAGGACCATAGAGGGACTTGTTGGCTTCAGAACAGCTGATCTGGCACATAGGGTAGGTACACCTGCAGCCTCTCCACATCCGCTGACTGGCAGACTATGTGCTGGCTCTGGTGTAACTGTATCCGTTGACTATTGATATCACTCAGAGTTTAATAATGTTATAATGAAGTGAAATTGTAAACATGGTTGTCTAAAAGGTTAATGGACAAATGGGCCCTGTAGGAGGTGTACATAGACAGTTTTGTTGGTTTGGTTTACAGACCGATTTGTGTGAATGGTAGGACATGTCAAGGATGGCATGACCGTTTGTGGTGAACGGTTCATGTACACAGGTTGACCAGTGTGCTGCCTGGTTACTGTGCTGCCTGGTCATTGTGTACGGTTCACTGTGTGGCCTGTAAAAGCTCTGCTCCCGTCCATTAAATAGTGTTTCAAGTCTTAACGAGGCCCTGTAGCAAATGATCTCTAATGAGTTGGGTTCTGCTCTCCCTGTATCTTAGAGTCCCTGTCAAACATGACATCAAATATGTATGCAACGCTCTAATGTAGGTCTCCAAGCACCAAGAAGGAAAATAATACTCTATAAACCTCGTTAGCCAACAGCAGCATCTAGATAACTGCATTACAGCCTGAGAGTAAGACATCCATATTTATGCATGAAATAACCTATTTGGCACAAAAAGGCATATTTCTCAAAACAGGTCTGAATATGAAGTCTGTGGAGAGCATATACTATATTTCCAAAACAGAGTTGACCCCTGTGTTCATTAACAGGGAAAGCAGATCCACAGTGTGCATTCAGACCAACACGCAGAATAAAAGGGGGAGATGGAGAACCGAGAAGACAAGTGGAAGTTGAGAGATATTTGAGGGAGAAAAATGGGGTTGGTTGGGGTGGGGGGGTGGGAGATGGATAGACTGAGAGAAAGCGAACATAATGTAGAGAGCAGACCATCCATCCATCATCTGGAGAGAGCGAACGCCAGACACTGTTAATAGATCTCAGAGGATAGCTCAGGAGTGCATACACTCTTTGTCAATTTGAGGACTGTGTGTCTCTGGGTTCACATGTCAGGTCTGATTTGTCACCCTGAGCTAGCAACAGAATGACAGAGCTGGGGTGATGGTTGTTTGAGGGCACACACACACACAAACAAATACATCCACATCCACAAAGTAATCTGAGTGATAGTTATCTAAGAGTATCGACCAATCGCTTCTGTAGACATAAGCACATAACCATCGCTTCTCTTGTACACACACACACTCACACACAACCAGTACACACCCAGATAGAATAGACCAGACCAAACATGCTTTAGTATGTTATTAAAGCTATAGGCTGAGAGTAGTTAAAGACTGAGGTCTGTGGCTAGGTGACCATAGGATGCTGAGGCTGGGGGCTAGGGCTGGGGACAAAGGTTAAGACTTTGGTTGGGGTTGGGGATAGGGCTGGGTGCAAGGGCTAGGGCTATGGCTGGGGGCCGTGGTTGAGGGCAGTGGCTGGGGCTGGGGCTGTTTATTGTTACAGATTTTGGGGGCAGGCACTAATGGTCACAGGCTGTGGTCTGGGGCCCGGATGTTGAGGCTGGGACGGCTACCTGTGATGGGGAATAAGACATTCAAGCACTCTGCAGTGTGACATTCAGTCTGCATCTCTGTGGAGTACTGCCCCAATACTGAGACTTAGCCAGGCACCTCAGACACACACACACGCACCCACACACACTCACCCACACAAATAACACACACACACTAGCAAGCTAGAGAGATAGAGAGACTGACCAAGGATGAGATAGACCAGAAAGCAATCAGTGCCCAAAAACAGATAAGGAAGAGAGAGGGGGGGGGGGGATAGATGAATAAGTAAGGTAGAGAGAGACCACAGAGGCAAATACCGGTTGAAAAAACAGGTATTTGGAGACCAAGTGACCATAAAGACTGATAGAGACCAACACAAACCACTCTACAGACCTTCAGTTAGGATGAACAGAGAAATGATTCCAACATTATGAAATCATATAAGAAGCAAGTTATCATTCGTCTTGTATTACCAGAGAATCACATCTGGAGAATCTACAGAAATCACGACGTATGAAACTGGATAAATTCAAACAATGCTGTAAAGATAATGACCCTTTACATATCAATACAGTCCAAAGCCGTTTTGTGTACCCTTATGCAGCAACGTTGTGAGGACATCTCACATCTACAGACAACAGTTTTACCTAAGGGGGCATATCACGCACACTGCCACGCATCCCAGCCCCTCCCTTTCGCTCTGCGAGTTGGTCCAAGCCCGGCTAGGCTGTCAGAGAGAAGCCCAGCAGCACTCATACTTCCGTCCCAAAGTCAGGAGGTACAGCAATGTGAGTCGGAATCGATTTCACGGCCTCGGCCTCGTCTCTCGTTCTTTATCCGAGCCATCAACAAACAATCCATTTATTCTGACAAGACAAGAATGTCCACAGATGAGAGCGCCCTGCGCGGCTTCTCCGCTTTGCTAGGCTCTCTCACCGGGAAACCGTGTTCACATTACAGCGGAGGAAAGCGATATGCCCGGGTCCTAGTGTCAAAAATAAAAAAACGCAATTAGAGGTTCTCAGTTTAGATCAAAGAGCCATAAATAGACCTATGGATTTCGGACAACACTGATTAATAGTTCACGTGCCGGGTAGCCGATTATGCGCTCGGAGTGTCAATCTAGTACAAATCATTTAATAAACACTTTAAAGTATTAAATTGTAGACATTGTATAGACACTATAGCACGGTTGCTGAAAGGCGGTCTTATTTATTTTTTGCAAATGTGCGAATCTACCTTATCATGGTGCACTGCAATACCCACCAACCATTACGCAGCATTCTGCCGTCCCCGAGTAGGGTCTGGCTTCCCCCTTTTTAGCCAGTGTGTGTGAACCTAACTGTAATGAATTGCTGTCTCTGTTGAGTGACATTAGTTGTCATTATAATCTCATACTTTGCCTAAAGTCAATAGAAAGGACACATTTGAGAAATGTTAGAATAAGATACATATAGGCTGTCGTTACCTTTATTCCGCGGTGTAGCAATTCCGCTCCGGTATCTGACGATCTGTGGTTTGTAGTGAATAGCCCATGTATGTTGAATTACCGTGGATGATAATGAATGCCCCTTTTTATCGACAGTGTTCTTGAAGACGCACCATAACCAGTCAAGATATCTGGACCTTTAGCTCAGTAGAGGCACTCTCACTGGCACCGTTTAGGACGGACAATCATTTAGTTCCCACAGATACAGAAGATACCATCACATAACAACCAAGATCATTATAGTCTTATATCCATGTAGGGTTCTTCGAGAAGTAAAGGTTCCCTGACAAACTGACTATAAATGCCCTTTTCCCGCTTCCAATTACGCAGAGCTCAACTGTCATTCCAAAGCTCAGTATGTGAAAACGAATGCGCTGCTTCCAGTAAAAGCTTCTCCTGGTTTCTAAAGTAAAATATGTTGTAAAAGCTATGTAGTTGATGCGGGGAAATCCTCTTTAGGTAAAGCCTACATCCTGGAATGAGACGAATCTTCCTTGGAACTTCATTCCGCGGAGTCCGGTGCAGCAATGGCAGTGTGCGGCCGTTGGCGCTGCCCTGTTCGGATTGATGAGTTCTTTAGAATGGAGACTCGCTCCGCCTCACCGATTCATTGCGTGCCGACGTGCTCTGCCAGTTCACAGCAACTTGTCCCTCAAAGCTGGTTTTATCGCTGTCCGAGCTATGTTGACAGCACGGTGCTGCACTTATAAGATAAGCTATATACCACTCGGAAATACTGGGTAGTACTGTCAAAGCCTGCTATCGAGCACGAGGAAAGAGCCTCAGGAGACAAGCCATCGACCGCTGTCAGAGAGTCCCTTATTGACACTGAAGCTACAAGACAGTTGTTAGGCTCTTAACGAATCAGAAAAAAAGAGCAAGTCGTCGTGTTGTTCTTGTGTGATGCCTGGGTGTTATATGGCGGCTGCGTTAACCAGCGGCTCTCGGTTAGGCACGGATTACCGAGATCACTTTACAGATTCCATGAGATTATTTTGACTGTTCCCAATTAACGGATTTATTTGATGCTAGTTTGCGGATTTAGCGGGTTTTGGATGCTTCATCACATGGCACAGCAGGTTCAGTGGAAATCACATGTGCTATGAGGCCTTGACAGGAATAGTTAATTGTGTGTGTCATGGAATGCTGCATACGTTTATTTGAGTTACTTTGAAGTTCAAAGGGCTCATTGTTGCTGATTATGTTGTATGGATTCATTCTTAAAATAGATATAATTTGAATAGACAAAGAGAGAAAAGAATGACATTAAAATAAACATTATTTAAAAAACCTGAACTGTAATCTGCGTTTGTCTCAATGTCAGCAGCGCTATTCATAAAACGTATTTTTTTTAATTCAAAAACTTATTTTTGCTGTCTGTCAATTAATAAGCACCATGGAGAGCGCTGACCAGGGCGCGTCGGGATTCAGCACCGGGCTTTGCATGTTTTTTTTTCCACCCCCTCCGCTACCCAGCCAGCGGAATGAGCTTTAGCCCCGAACATCAGTCTGATCTGATCACCTCCCCTCAGGCCCCCCGCCTTTTCCCCTCTCCCTCTCCCTCTCCTTCTCCCACTCCCTCTGTCTCTCTCTCTCTCTCTCTCTCTCTCTCTCTCTCTCTCTCTCTCTCTCTCTCTCTCTCTCTCTCTCTCTCTCTCTCTCTCTCTCTCTCTCTCTCTCTCTCTCTCTCTCTCTCTCTCTCTCTCTCTCTCTCTCTCTCTCCCTATGTGACAAGCAGTTCCATCCTCTCTGATCTCATTTTAGGGTTGAATGCTCTCTGGGGCTCAGCGTCTGACAATGCCAGAACTTCCCGGGAAACAGTCTGGGGCCAGGTGCTGTAAACCCCTTATATTCACGCACTTCCCACAGAATGACAAACGGCGAGAAGTCGGAAGCTGGGTGTAATTCTGTTGACCTACATACTTCGCTGTGTGGTGGTATTTGTACAGTTCACCACAGTTAAACAAGTTGTATTACAGTAATACATACAATAGCAAGCATAGCAATGGAGCAATAGCAAGGACAGTGGAAAGTGTAGGTCGTATTTGACGTCAACAAAGAACTCTTAGCTATAGCGTTAACTGCGTGCTGCACCTTACGTACATGACAGGGGTGCCATAGCCTACTGTAAATGGAAGATTACGTGACTTAAAGGTCTATCGACGATCAATCAGTCAATAGCCCTATCATTCCTGTCCTGTCAGGCTTCACCTTCAGGTACTGACATTGATCCTTTGTCCACGGGCTGTCTGCACGCTGCAGCCTGTGTGGCGCGAGATGGTGATGAAAGCAGAGCGGTCACATTCCGACCACACATCAACATGACAGGCAGCTGGAGCAAAGTCCCAAACCAGAACTAGGTGGATGGAAGGAAGAACAAGAAGAGAAGAGAAGAAGGAAGAAAGGAAGAAAGAGATGAAGGAAAGGAAGAGAGGACAGAAGGAAGGAAGGAATAAAGAAAGGAAGCAAGGGAAGGGAATAGGAAGGAAGGAATTCTTAATTGTCTAGTGGAAAACCGTTGATATCAACTGACATTTTCATGTATTGTTGTCTTTAGATAGAAAAAATATGAAGAGGTAAATCAAATGTTTGCTGACTCACCTTCAGCGGCCCACGTTCTCAGCCTCTGGCCACATCCATGTCGAATCATCTTAAGAACGTTTTTTTTCTTCTGTTCACCAGTATGATTCCACTCCAACCCTCCAATGCCTCGGAATAGACACGGCTGCTGTAACAATGTCCTTCAGACACACAAGGTTGGTGTTAAATGGAGCCAGGCAACCTCTGGCTATCTCACCTGGCAACTCATTCATCCCGTCCCTGGGGTGAGGGGGCGGCGGACTGACAGAGAGGGCGAGAGAGATCGAGATCCGCAAAATGATTGAGGAGATAGGCTGCAGGCAAATGTCTATCTGCTACAGGCTAGGCCCAGGACAGAAGGCTTGATTGAAGATAAGGAAGTGAGGAAAAGTCAATAAAGAGAAAAGGGAGAAGAGGGGTTGTGTTTTTTTTGTTTGTTTGTTGTGTTTTTTCTCCTTCTTCTGGTGAATTCTCGGACGTTCTGAGACACACACACACACACTCACACAAAATACACACGCGTGCACACACTAACAGATGCATACGTACACACATTGGACTCTGATGGAAAGAAGACAAACAGCCCTGTAAGAGCAGACAATGAAGCTGAAAATGGGGAGAGACTGGATGAGACAGAAGTACAGAGATAAAGACAGACCAGTGCATTACAATGTGTTTGTGTGTATGTGTGTGTGTGTGCAGTACGCCTATGTGATTGTGTGTGTATGGGTTTAGAGTCAGGTGGGTGAGCGGTTAAGGAATCGGGCTAGTAATCAGAAGGTTGCCGATTCGATTCTGGCTGTGCCACATGATGTTGTGTCCTTGGGCAAGGCACTTCACCCTACTTTCCTCAGGGAGAATGTCCCTGTACTTACTGTAAGTCGCTCTGGATAAGAGCGCCTCTCTCTGCATTCCAGTCCCTCTCCGCTCTGCAGCCCCACTGTCTACTCTCCCCACCTCACAGCACACCAGGCCGCAGGGGAGGGGAACAGGACTGTGTTTATTTTGATTCAAGCAGCAATTTTTCCAGTGGGTGTAAATTGATTTCGATTCATAAATGTATGCATGCAGAGAGAGAGAGAGAGAGAGAGAGAGAGAGAGAGAGAGAGAGAGAGAGAGAGAGAGAGAGAAAGAGAGAGAGAGAGACATGATGTTGTGTCCTTGGGTAAGGCACTTCACCCTACTTGCCTCAGAGAGAATGTCCCTGTACTTACTGTAAGTTGCTCTGGATAAGAGCGTCTGCTAAATGACTAAGTGTAAATGTAATGTAAATGTTTACAGTAAGCCTGTGTCTGTATGTGTGTGCATTTCCAGCAAGTATATGTTTTATATGTGTGTGTGTGTGTGAGTGTGAAAGAGAGTGTGCGTCTGTTTTTCTGCATGTGCAGAGAGGTAGAAAACGTTCCAGCAGATACAAAAGCAAAACACAAACCCTGTCACGAGTGTGCGGACATCAGCAGAGAGTTGAGAACCAGAAGCAGTTTCCCACAAAGGTAACCTGAGTTCATGGAACTCGGAAAGCAGAAAGTCTGCCTTGAAAACGCTTCCTTCCTCTGAGTTTCCGGGGGAACAGAAGTTCCAGCCAGACTCTGGAGGTCACTCGGGACCACAGCTCATCTCTCCTCTCTCCGGGGGGTCTGAGCTGGAACGGAGAAGGCAGGTGAATGAAGGATCTCTCGCTACAGGACCTGACAGTACCTCTAGTGATGCCCATCTCACAGGAAAATACAACCCGGAGGAAGTTCAAAGTATTAGTTGACAGTTTTGAAGGTCCCTCTCTCATTCAGGGAAATTTGCCAACCGATGACAAGAGGGTGTCCGATTCCAAGAACCACACAGCACTCAGTGTCCGGATATGTCTGTGCTGTATTGTTGTCCAGATGAATTGGTCCTGGTTCTGATCCCTATCTCTCTGTGGACGCCAGGGGGGATATCTCTATCAGCCTGGGGGGTTCTGACCTGGTCCTGTCCCAGCAGGGGTGGGGGGGCTCGGAGTTGATCTTTCAGCCTCTGTTGTTGGCAATTCTCAGCCAATTCTCAGCCTCTGTGAAGCCTTGAAGCATAGACCACCTTCCCCACCTACACACATATACACAGAGACAGAGTCTCACACACACACTCCTAGGTTGTCGCTTGTCTCTCTGGTTTGTGATTATATCCTTGTCTCTCTGGGTTGTGACTCTTCCCCATATCTCCCTTAGAAGCCTGTCACTTCTCCTCTCCTCCAAATGTCACAGACAGCAGAGGCATTCTGCGGTTAAACACAGATATATGGCCGATGCACTTTCCATGAAGGAGGCCAAGCAGGGCCAACATCGTAATGCGGAGAGATGATTGTGTGCGCAGGTATTGTCCCAGGTGAAAAGCAGAGTTGTCCAACATTGAAATGAGCACTTTTTACACTGCTTCATGACCACTTCACAGAGCCTTTACAGATCTTTACATGTTTAAGTGGCACGGCTTCAGCCCCACAGCACCACTCCGCCTACTCCAGAGGAGAAATTTGAATAATGATGATAGAACTTATAAAAACAGCATCCGCTAATGCGGGCAAAGTGCTTCTCTCAGCTCCAAGCGGAACCAGACGAAGGAGAGAACGGAAGGGAGGAAGATTTTACAGTTCCATATCGAAATCTACAGTACAACTGAAATACAGCTTCTCCTTACCTCTGTTCATATCCAATTTACACCTCTGAGATGGAACCACGGTGGGAGTTCGTTAAAGCCCAATTTATACTTAGGTCGCAGACACTTTTGAAAAGGTCGCCAACAGAAATGACGTCTCGGTCGACACTTTTAACCGTCGCTTAGAAGTGTCGCCTACCAGGAGAAATTTCTACTGGCGCGGATGTCACATAGTGAAAAATTTAAATTGTCAGTTTCTCCGATTGATCACCTAGGCTACAAAGCGTTAACAATGTAACCATAGCTATGAATGTAACGGTAAAATGATTCTGTTTACGACACAGGAACCTTGAGCACAGGCGACTGTTTTCCGAAGTATAAATGCAGCAGCCTGAGCGACACTTTTTTCTTCGTCGGCGACCATTTCAAAAGTGTCCGCGACCGAAGTATAAATTAAGTTTAAGGGTTACGTCAGCAAGTCTGGGACTCCATCGCCTTCGAATGTTGATGACATCAACACATTCCATCTCAAACATGAATCTCTAACATGTTTGGTGAGACCTTTTACTGTAAGTCTCTGGGGGTGAGGGATTTCATCGTGTTCACCAAACCTGCCAGCTGAGATGTGATTACTTGCAATGAGGCCAGTAAATAAAGACTGTTTTTTAACTCTTACCGCTGAAATACTGTTGGAACTGAGCACTACTGATCCACGATCCTGTGCTGTACTTTCTGTATGCCATGTTCTTTTTGTTTGTGCATCTCTTCGGATGAAAGCCTCATGAATGAAATGTCAAATGTAATGGATCTCAACATCCACGCTGCCTCTGGATCTTTTCAAGGTTTCAGGGAGTGACATGGTACTTATCACCACATATCACACATAATTTCACACCTACTCACTGGACACCTCTGACAGATTGTACCAGAATCTGTCCATCTCAGGTGTGTGTGTGTGTATGGGCAGTTGCTTGTACTGTTAAACAACCAGGCCCTTTTACATCACGTTTACACCTCTGCAGGTGTGGACAGGTTTTTGTGTCTGTCTTGGTGTGTGTTGGTGTGTGTGTGTCTGTGTTGGTGTGTGTGTGTGTGTGTGGCAAACAAACCTGCTCTCTCTCTGACTTGACATATCTCACCTGTTGTCTCGCTCTATCCCTCCATCTTTCCATACCCCCTTCATTCCCCCACATCCCCCTATACCTTCATCCCTTCATGCCCCACTCCTACACCCATCCAAGCTCGATCCCTCCACCGCATCATCCCACAACCCCTGTCCCTCCATCCTTCCACCATCCATCCCCCCATCTCCAGGCTTCATCAGCCCAGCCAAGCCCAGCCAGGCAGCACCAATAACCTGGGCACGCTCCGCTGGTGCGCAGCCTCTCTCTGCATTCCAGTCCCTCTCCGCTCTGCAGCCCCACTGTCTACTCTCCCCACCTCACAGCACACCAGGCCGCAGGGGAGGGGAACAGGACTGTGTTTATTTTGATTCAAGCAGCAATTTTTCCAGTGGGTGTAAATTGATTTCGATTCATAAATGTATGCATGCAGAGAGAGAGAGAGAGAGAGAGAGAGAGAGAGAGAGAGAGAGAGAGAGAGAGAGAGAGAGAGAGAGAGAGAGAGAGAGAGAGAGAGAGAGAGAAGGTGTGTTGAATGCGCAGTCACAAGACACATCAACACATCAAAGCCATAACATGAATTCTACTCTCCCTGACACACAGGCTGCACTTGGAACAGTCTTACCTGTGTGCTGTAGGCTAATTGAGAGCAAACACACACGCACATACATATAATGTACTATGTGTGCATACACACACGCACTGATCCCAGATGCCTGAGTCCTTAGGCATTATATTGTACACATGTTTATGTCATAAACCAAGACCTGTCACAAAGATATACTCATGTGAACACCTGGTGGAATGGAAATGGAGCAAAGGATTAGCGCTGACTGAGTGGACAGGTGTGTGTGTATGTGTGTATGCATGTGTGCGTGTGTGTGTTGTGTCAAACAGATGTGGGATTGTATGCTTGCATACATGGCGAACAGGTGTGTGTGTTTGTGTGCATGAACGGGCATGTGTGTGTGCATTAGTGTGTGTGTGTGTGTGTGTGTTATGCGTGTGTGTGACCTGCGGGCTGACAGCAGAGTGTGTGATGGATCCATGACTGTTGCTCCTCCTGCATCAGCTACTTTGCCCCAGGGATGCCACTGCTTCTGGTTGCCCTGGAGACCCCCTCCTCCATCATCTCTGGGATGGAACACCCAGAGGAGGGGAGCTCTGACAGCCCAGGATGACACATGCATGACACTCGCTAGACTTGGAGATGAGGTGCTATCAGGTGGTTATATGTTTGTGAGTGTGTGAATGTGTATGTACACACACAGTGTGTTTGTGTGTGTGTCGTTGTGTGTGTTGCGTAGCTAACGCTCATGTAGGCTGTTCCTCTGCCTTGAGAGACATGGTGGTATTCAACTTTTAGTTTGAATCAGGAACACAAGTAACACTAAAATGGCTTCATCTATTTCTAACTCTCTGTGGGGTTTAAACTGGATGGGCTCTGTTGAGCCACATGTAATGCTGTAATAGGAGGGTGTGTTTCAATCTCAGCCTCTGCCAAGCCCCAGCCCCAGCCTAACCTCAGCATCCAAGCCTCAGTTCCACATCAGACCCCCAGCCCCAGTCCTAGCCCCGGCCTCAGGTCCAGCCCCAGCCTCTGCCCCTTAGTTCTGTACTTTCACAGCAGAGCTGATTCGGCTGTTGTTGGTTTTGCTTCCCAAGGCGCTGGGTTTTTTACGCCGACTGATTTGAAGGCAGCAGCATTGTTGATCTTATCTCTCGGTCTTGCCAATTTACTGCATTTTTAGAGCGGCACTTTGGAGCTATCGAGGCATCAGCATGGCTGCTGGCAGGGGGGGGGGGGAGGCTGTGGGGGGAGGGCTGGTGTGTGTGGGGGGGGGTGCTGGGGGGGAGGAGCGTGGCATGGGTAGAGATGGGGAAGAGAGGGGGAGGAAGAAACTTCCTGCCGTCTCACCAGGGCTTGTGACGGGTGTTTGATATGAGCCAGAGTGGCGATGGGCACCACACAGGGCATCAGTGTGCTGGCAGGGCCGTCATCATCATTAGTTGTCCTGCTCTCCCGTAGATCTGTCCAGGTTCCCTGTCTGATTCCAGTGATGTCCATGACACTTCTCAGAAGCCTTGGCAACTGGGTGACAACCTGACACCCAGACCGTCCCTGGTGCCACATGTGGGGTTGAAACAGCAAGTCCTGACCGGAGTGTCCTGGAGGCCAGCTGTCGCCACACAACCAATGGTCTCCTGAGATGAGAAGCGTCATGGCAACCATCAGACACTATATAGGCAAACTTCCTAAATACTATTGGTAGCTACAGCTGCAAACTACTCTCACCACGCTAAGTCACCAAACTCTAACCAGCTTAGACCCATCATCAATACTGTCAGCAAACTGTCATTGTCAAACTACAGTCAACAAACCAACTTCACCAAACTACAGTCATCAAACTACAGTCATCAAACTACGGTCACCAAACTACAGTCACCAAACTACACCCTAACCCTATAGAAAACAGTCAACAAACTACCTTCACCAATTCAACTCCTTAGTAAGATAAAGCAATCAAACAACGTTTAGAGACTGTATCTTGTTCTGAAAACTGTCATTTTTTAAGCACTGGAAACAGCAGTCAACAACCGTGGTCTTTGTCTAACTTCCCTTGGAAAATGTTGTCTGGAAGGATGAGAAGAGAACAGGGTTCCGTTTCCTAAGCAAACAACTTCAAAACTGTGATTTCACTGATCAATTTGACTCTGCATCAGTCAAACACGCATGCCGCTCTGTGTCCATCCAAGGACAGATGATTTTTCTGTGGAGGCAAAGTGTGTATCATGACCTCCCAGGACAGAACACAGCGTTTTTGAAAAGAAGCTTGTCAAGACCAGAGCCAAGAAAACACAGACATCTCCTGCCGGCGGGGGAGAGTCACCTGGAGTCTAAGCGCGAATGAGTCCGAGTCAGGGTCAAGGTGAGGTTTATCCAGACAACACAATGAAAACGCTTTTCACCATGCTTGAAAGGAGGCAGAGACAGCTAGTCATGGAGAGAGCAGGCTGTCTCCACTGAGGTTCAGCCTAAGCCCGCAGCCCTCTCATGTGTATGGATGCTGGATTATCAATGGTAATGATGACCCTCCCAGCCATCAGCATGAGCAGCGACCAGAGCCGAGAAAGGAGCGGACAGGACTAGAGGCTGGAGGAGAAGGCAGGGAGACAAAGAACGAGACACGGGAGTTTCCAGGAGGAGAACGTAGGATCGGAGGCTAGGAGCAGAGCTGCCAGTCCCAATGAACGTGCTCCTGCAGCCCGTGCTTACACACCAGGGCATGTGTGAGTGTGCGTGGTGTGAGTGTGGGTTCGCAGGGGGCGTTTATGTTAAATCCAAAGGAGGCTGGGTGCGGAGGAATGTCGCGTGTCACAACGATGCTAGGGCATCATGCCCCAGTTGGCTTCCTTTAGTGGAACTGTGTGTAGTGGTCTATGATGTCACAGACCCAAGGCAACTGAACAAGAACAATATGAACTTAAGGAGGTTTTCATGGTAAACAGAAACCTTGTTGAGAGCCAACGAAAGAGAGGGAAAGGGGAGAAAGAGAGAGATAAAGGAAGAGAGAGAGTGACAGAAAGAGAGGGAGATGGGGAGAGAGAGAGGTAAAGGAAGAGAGAGAGTGACAGAAAGAGAGCGAGAAGGTGAAAGCAGGGGAAAAAATGGAAAGAGAGGAAGAGGGAAAGAGTGAGGGGGAGGGAGAATGGGAGAAGAGAGAGTTGCAAAAAGAGGCAGAGAGACAAAGTGGAAAGGGGAAAGGCGGGCGGGGCTCAGCACAGTTGCCGTGGGACATTCCTCCCACTGACCTTTCTGTGATGTCATCCCCTGCGACAGAGAGTGGGAGAGAGCTGAAGACATGCTAATGAC
Source organism: Osmerus eperlanus (assembly GCF_963692335.1). NCBI lineage: Eukaryota > Metazoa > Chordata > Actinopteri > Osmeriformes > Osmeridae > Osmerus > Osmerus eperlanus. Next base: position 6,313,572 of record NC_085028.1, read on the forward strand.
TGGACCTTTCTCCACCTCCTTCCTTCCCTCTTCCCTCTAACCCTCCTTCCTTCTCTCTTGCCTCTATTGGTCACGCCCCTCTTCCCTCTTTCTCCTCCTTTCGGCCCTCTTCCCTTACCCCTCCCTCCCTCCCTTGCTCTCTCTCTCCTCTTTTTCTTCCCCAGGAGTGACACAACTCAGCTGCTTGCCCTATCGTCACAGCGACGCCTAATTTCACGGCCCGTCACTCAAGGATCAGGATTTAGGCTCTCAGGGCATCAGGAGAAGAACAAGGCGGAGTCTAGTTGATTGGGTTGTGGGGGGAGGGGGTCTGTTGATTTGGTTGGAGGGAGAGTGGAGGCGTGAGAGAGAAAGGGAGGGTGGCACGGGTGGAATGGGGGGAGAGAGCGTGAGGGAGAGAGGGCGGGGGCGAGAGGGTGGGGGGATCAGAGAGGGTGGGGTAGAGAGGGTTGGGGAGGAGAGAGGGTTGGGGAGAGAGGGTGGGGGAGGAGAGAGGGTGGGGGCGAGAGGGTGGGGGGAGGAGAGAGGTTGGGGGAGAGAGGGTGGGGGAGAGAGGGTGAGGGAAGAGAGAGGGTGAGGGAGTAGAGAGGGTCGGGGCGAGAGCGTGGGGGGAGGAGAGAGGGTGGGGGAGAGAGGGTGGGGGAGAGAGGGTGGGGGGAGGAGAGAGGGTGGGGGAGAGACGGTAGAAGGGACAGGAGCTACACACCGGGAACAGAATACCATACACCAACCAACTAACTAACAAAAAAGATGACACACATTAAGTTAAAGAAAGAAAAAAGTTCTGTCACTAAGTCATTACAGACTGGAGCTCTTAACATTATCTTTGGCAACACTTTACATGAAACCTTGTTTTTTTCAGGTTCTCATTACTCACCAACTGTTCACAAGTCTGACAGATTCATAACTGTATTGTGTTGCAACTTCTGGTGTAAGAATGCTAAACCTCCTCCGCCTTCTTCTCATCTTTCCTCTTCCCTTCCCCTCTCTCTTTCCTCCTGCCCTCCTCCCCCTCCCTTCTCCTTTTACTCCTTGCCTCTATCCTCTCCCTCCCTCTTTCCTCCTACCCTCCTCCCCCTCCTCTCCTCCTCCCTGACAAGCTACGTCCCCAAGTGTCCCCAAGCAGCAGAGAGTCCACAGCCGACTCTCTCCACGGTACATCTCACTAATCATGTGTGACATTGATGCTCGGCACACGCCAGAGCCGTGTAGCATGTAAACGTGTGTGATAATACATGCGTGTGATGACAATGGAGCTACGAGGTCAGTCCTACAGTGTGTCCCAGAGGATATTAGAGCTGGTTAGCTGGAGCTGTTCTATTATCCTGTCAGCCCCCCCCCCCCCCCCCCCACACACACACACACACACACCCAACCAACACTTATGTAACCGTGACATCAGTACAGAACACCCCACACCGCCTCCACACCCTTGAATCCATCCCTTCCACACACCCCCTCCCCCCTCACCATCTTCCCTACAGCCTCCCTCCCTCACACCAACCACCCCGCCCCTCCCATGGCATTCCATCCTTCCTCCTGCGCCCCCCGCTCCACCCTTCCCTCCACCATCCTTCCCCCACCTCATACCCCCCCGCCCGCCCCCCACCCACCTGCAATTGCCTCCACATCCACCCTACACCATTCCCTCCACCATCTCCATCAATCACCCCCTCCAACCCCCACACAACCCCCGACCCCCTCCGCCCCCCACAAGTCGCACTCCTCACCCTGGCGGGAGGGGGGGTGTTCTCTGGAGGCTCTCGCGGCCGCTCTCCCCAGACCCCCAGGATCTGCCTCCACGTGCAGCACCCCCATATGCTCCTGGTAGTGAGGAAGCGTTTGGCCCTCTCCTGACAGATGGCACAGCATACCACGCCAACGAGACCGTCAGGATCGACGGGCTGCCAGCTGATTGTGAAGCAGAGTGTGTGGCACACAAACAAGTTCTGAACGGGTTTCAAAGTGTTTACGAGGCATTTCCATCAATCATCTCTGCAGGCTCATTGACAACTGAAGAACAGAAGGCATCTCGGGGTATCTGTGAGTAGGTCCAGTGGGCTTCTGTACTGAACAAGGGTGTGAATGTTGCAGTACCAGCTACTCTGAAGATCGTCCAAGCTTTTGAAAAGTCAGCTTGATGTCATCTGCTGTGTGTCGTGTAGTTACACTGAACACAAAATACACAGGAAGTGGGCATGCTATCATGTAATGTGACTTATTTCTCTGTGTGAGCATTCTTCAGTTGAACCATTTAACCGACTGATAATGTTACACAAATTATAATGTGCTCTGTTCTGTCTGAGTCTTAAGGATCACCAGCCTTTATGGTGGTAATGAATGCAAACATTAATGAGATACAGTACAGGAGAATGGGAGTCTTGTCCCTGAGGGAATGTGTGAGTGTGTGTGAGGGAGTGTGTGTGTTTGTGATGTGGTGTATGTGCATGTGTGTTCTCAGTAGGAGAGGAATCTTGTAATGATTGCTACTGTAAGACATTTAAACTCACATTGTCATTCATAATAAACTGTCACTTCCTTTTAAACACACAGCACCGCTAATTGCATCGATCGTGTTGAAGTCGTTTTGACAGTCCTTAATGGATCCTGTAGCACAGAACTGGAGAGATACATCTTAATAATCACTTTAGCTATCTGACATCACATGTACTGTAAATCAAACCATGGGGACAATATTTACATTATATTTCTCTGTCTGGTACTGTACATGTCTCTGCCCATCACAGTGATACTCTGTACATTCGCACATTAGGTCTGGAAGTTTTCATCTGACTGTGTGGCTGTTGTGATCCACAGGGTTGGAGTCGTGAGGGGGGGGGGGGGCGTCAAACCTCGGGTTTCCTGCTCTCTGAGCCAAGTGTCTGGCCTACACGGGGACAGGAAGTGACATGGGAGGGATCAGAGCACGCAGTTGAAGTTCCTAACTGATTAGATGAGGCTCGACACTCTCTCTCTCCAATTAAAAAACTCATTTTATCCCAAAGATTAGAAATGTGACAGGTGGCCACATTTCGAGAGAGAGCGAGAGAGAGAGAGGAAACAGCGAAAGACAGAGTGAGAGAATGGCGTGAGTGAAAAGACTGCGAATGAGAGAGGTGGAGGGAGTCAGGGGAGAGAAGAGAAGGGAATCACTGTGAGAGTGTAAAAATAGCAGTGGGAAATTCAACTTTATAGAGGACATGTCCCCTCACCATCTGCTCCTGTATGATTACTCTCAGACCACAGAGATTAACCTTAATAAATGGCACACAGCAGAGGATTGAGTGTGTACGTGTGTGTGAGAGAGTGTGCGTGAGGTGGGGAGAGAGACAGTAAGAGGGAGTCAGAAACAGAGGAGAGAGAGAGAGAGAGATGGAGAGAGGGACAGGGGGAGAAAGGGAGAGGGGGATAGGAAGAAGGAGGGGATTACAGCCAGACAGAGTATTTCCTGTCATCCTTCAGTGTTTCCAGAGTGCTGATGGCTCTCAGTAACACTAGGCAATAACCTGAGATCCCATAGGCTGAGCAGGCTCAATAACCTGTCATGTCATAGGCCAAGCAAGCCTCCTGTTTGTGCAGCTCTGCTTCACAAACACGTCATGACTGATGAGGATTTCCCTGCCCCTGATGATATCATCTCTCCTCCAATTTCCACTCCTCAATTTTCACAGGAGCGCAATCCAATACAGGGGCAGGTCATTTTATTAGAAGCTCATAAGGACTTTATGTCCGACCAAAGGAAAATGTATTTCAGGGGGTGGGACTAGCCGCTACCAAATTTACAGGTCCAACTCAGCAGACCTGGACCTGGTCTCGAGACCCAAACCACCTCCACTACCTACAGGGAGTTGAGCACAGATTGCGTTGTGTGAGACTGGCACACTATCATGCTCGGTGGTCTTGATACTCCATCCGCCACATTAAGTACGATTATTAAGTCGTGTTCCGTGTTCTTTTTACTGTGTGATTATGCGTTCCAATCATGCCACTAGAATGAGGGTTAACACTCGGATTATGGTGAAGTTCAAAGGCCCAATTAGAGTGATTATGCTAATGTCCTTTGATTCTCATTAGGTTGACATACAAACTGCAGCATAACAAGTCTTGTAGGAAACTCACCACGCCGACTTTACGTCCGCACACATGCTCACCCAGCGTGGGAATCACGCCGATGATGCGGCTTGCGTTTCCCGAGACGCACGGATGGAGCGCTCCAGTCCGCACGAGCGGGGACACGGCAACAACACGCCAACAACACGCCAACAACACGCCAGCAACACACCAGCAACACGGGCATTATGTCACAGTGTGGGTTAATACAGGGGTGTGTGTGACGTCACTAGTTGTTGGAGAGACGTGAGCCGTGCTATGAGAGGAACCAAGGAGGTCATGGACACATCAAGCCATAGGCGCCGACACCGTGGGTGCTCCTGAGCTCGGGCGCCCACGGAAAACACTGGGAGCCCACGTATGCCAGACTGCCAGTAGGCTACATTAATTTCAAATTAAACATTGCAGTTGGTGCTAAGTGGAGCATCTGTCATAGTGCGCCCGTGAGCACCCACGGAGGGAAACATACATTTGGCGCCTATGCATCCAGCTCTGATTGGCAATTTACAGAACAACAGGATGTGACAGACAGATCTACACCTGCTGACTTCTTGTTTCTGAGTCACTCTTCCTGTAGATGTTATCGGGCTGACACACACACACACACACACACACACACACACACACACATACAAAGATAGCTGTTTTTCTGGCATTAGTGCATGACTAGTCATGTTTTTTTTTAGCCTTTCTCTGAAATCCTCTTCACAAAGACCCTGCCCAGAACACCATCACCCTGTGTATGCTTGTCAGGGATTAATAATCTCAAATTTAATCCTGTGTGTTGAACCACCCCCAACTAGTGTGCTGCCATAAACAGGGGTATGATCCCCACCTCTGTAATGAGATTAGAGTTTAGTGCTGTGTGACACTTACCAACCACACAGTGCCAGATAACAAAATGGCGGAGGCTCCCAAAGGTTTGAGTGCCAACGTTATGAATCCAACCACAATACAAATTTCTGTCAAATTTCACAGGTTACAGATAAGTACCTTTTTTTTGCAGTTCCAGAAGGTTGCGTTCGGAACTCTGAAGCATTCTTTTGTGACCAGGAAGGAGTTCTATCCATAAAGGAGCTTTTACCAATGGTGTTTATATAGCTCTCACCGTTCGCTAAGTGTGTGTCGCTGAGAATGGAGCGAAGCAAGTTGCTGCAAAGGTGGAACATCTCCTGCCGGGTCTTTGCTTACGTTCTCTCCTCTCATTCAGCGATCCTCACCCCTGCTGCGCCATATTAATTATACGCGCCATCGCACGATTAAGACGATTAGGGAGGGCTGGGCTGGGAGAAGAGGCGCGGAGCTGGCTTCTCAAGCTGTTTCTCTGTTTGCAGTTATGTATCAAGATTGCTGCTCTGGGCTGATGAGATTCGTCGCAGGTCGTATATATTTAGCTGTGCTAATGTGTCAGTCTGCACAGTCACCTGGTTTACCAGCGTGAGGGAGGTTGGAAACCTGGGTGCCAGACGTGGGAGAGATCACAGGAGCGAGAGGAGAAGCGTCTCGCTGGCGCGGCATCGTTCCCCAAGGAGGTCTTTTTGGGATCCCTCCGTCTTCATTTCATGGCGTTGCTTCGTGACACCTTGGGTTCGTGACACCTTGGGTTCGTGACACCGTCGGTTCTCATCTGTTTGCTATGCGGCCGAGTCAGCACCCTTTGACTTCTGAGGTGACTGACATGTGCCCATCTCCCACCTGTGGTTCGCTGGGATTGGCCAGCGCACGTGTGGACGTTGGAATGGAAGCCATCTGGAAGACAGAAATCAGGACCCTTGTCCTACTCCTAACCCTTGTAAACATCAATGGATGATTACTGTACTTCCAGAAATGTGAGGGAATCATGCATATTCATGCTGTCATCACAATTAGGGTGACTGGAGGACTGAAACGATGTCTTCTGATTCAATAAACAGCTTCCCCACATAACAAATTAATGCAAAGCGTACGCTCTGATCATTGGTATTGTTTTATTCAAATTTTGATTGATTTTTGATTATAATTATACCAATATCTCTTGAGTCTCCCTGCCTTCAAACACAGTTAATTGTTTTATTGCGTGCAGATATAAACATCTTGAATCAGTTCCGTAGTGTTGATCTGATGTAAGACAGATCTGATGTAAGGCCCTTCAACATCAAACTCTTCACACTCTCAATTACACCGCTTTGTTTTAGAAGAAGAAGAAACCTTTGTTTCTATTTTCAAATGTTTCAGACAAACACAAGATGACAGTAATATCAACAACAAAGCTCAGTAATGAGAGTATGGAGTGAGTGATGAAGTTAGGCCGACATTTAAATGTATGCTTCATGTTTGGCTACCCGCAATGTGTGGGTGTGTATTTGTGTGGGGGTGTGGTTGTGTGCGCACCACTGGCCCACATCAAATCTAATACTGCGACAATCCAACAGGCTGTGATACACACTCGTACACACAAAAGGAGGAGGAGATGAGGTAAGGAGAGGAGAAGTATGCCAGGACAGAGGTGGAGAGAGGGAAGAGGAACCGAGGCAGAGAAAACAAGAAGAAAAAAAAGGTGGACTGGAGAAATAGACTGAAGCAGCTCTTAAGTCCCAAGCTGCCAGACCGACAAATGCACCAGATTGCGGTTAGTGCTCTGCTGGGAGGTAGCCAGTTCTCCGGGAGAGACCAGACGCCTCTTGTGTGAAACGGACAGAGAAATATATATTAATCTCCTGGTAAAGATCTAGCTGTGTAACTGTTACAGCTGTGTAAGTGGTTCTGTAGTGTGTCTGGGGCCCGGGAACTGTGCTGCTCTTCTGACTCAAGTTATGTAAAAGAGAGAGAGAGAGAGAGAGAGAGAGAGAGAGAAAGAGAGAGAGAGAGAGAGAGAGAGAGAGAGAGAGAGAGAGAGAGAGAGAGAGAGAGAGAGAGAGAGAGAGAAAGAGAGAGAGAGAGAGAGAGAGAGAGAGAGAGTGAAGGGGGGGGCATAAGAATCCCCAGTTTTTCCACACAACTCTTGGCATAATGGAGAGAGAGAGACAATCAGCCAGACAGACAGCCAGACAGGCAATCAAGAAAACAGGCACACTGTGTGTCTGCGTGTGTGCATGTGTGTGTGTGTGTGTGTATGGTGGTGCAATCTGGAGTACCTGTGTGTACGTGGCATTCTGTGTGTGTGTTTAGTGTGTGTATGTGTGTAGGCTGGGCTGGAGTTGTGGTTGGGGCTGGAGTTGAGTTGGGGCTGGGCTGGGGTTGAGGCTGAGGCTGGGGCTGGGGTTGAGGCTGGGGCTGGGGCTGGGGTTGAGGCTAGGGCTGGGGCTGGGGCTGGAGTTGTGTTTGGGGCTGGGGTTGAGGCTGGGCTTGAGTTGGGGCTGGGGCTGGGGTTGAGTTGGGGCTGGGTCTGGGGTTGAGTTGGGGCTGGGGCTGGGCTGGAGTTGTGTTTGGGGCTGGGGTTGAGGCTGGGGTTGAGTTGGGGTTGGGGCTGGCTTGAGTTGGGGCTGAGGCTGGGGTTGAGTTGGGGCTGGGGCTGGGGCTGGGGTTGAGTTGGGGCTGGGTTGAGCTGGGGCTGGGGCTGGGGTTGAGCTGGGGCTGGGGCTGGGGTTGAGCTGGGGCTGGGGCTGGGGTTGAGTTGGGGCTGGGGTTGAGGCTGGGGCTGGAGTTGTGGTTGGGGCTGGGGTTGAGTTGGGGCTGGGGGTTGAGGCTGGGGCTGGGGCTGGAGTTGTGGTTGGGGCTGGGTGAGTTGGGGCTGGGGCTGAAAGAAACAAGAAATGGGATGGATTAAAGGTTGCTGTGTTTGTGCATGTGTCAGTGTGTGTGTGTTTTATTTATGGCCAGTGCCACATTCTGTATGAGTATATATCAAATGCATCCATTAGTGACCTCTTGGAGATCCCACAGGTCATTCTTTTATACTCTCATCTTCTCCTCTCCTTTTCTTACCTCTCCTTTCCTGCTCAATTAGCACACAAACAGATTGT
>NC_085028.1:6321822-6379067 GCF_963692335.1 Osmerus eperlanus
GGTTTAGAGTTTGACATCTCTGAAACACCTGTAGTTCTGTAGACAAAAACACAGACGCCAGTCCTGTCATGAAGGCTAGCTCTCTCAGATGAGAGCTAAGTGCTTTTCCCAGGTGTGCTGGGGTCCAGTAAAAGGCCTTAACTACATCTATGGGTTTGTGAGACCAGAATCTCACTAATGGTTTCACCTGATGCACTCACTGCAGCCATGGAGACAGGAACCTGAAGCACTGTCCGCATGCTGTGGCATGTCTGATCATGGTCTGTATAGGCATGGATGAGTATTTGTGTGTGTGTGAAAGTGTGTGGGAGCAGAACAATACAAATGTAACTTGGCTTTAACTAATGAGTAAAGCTGATGCCACCTGCCTTTCAAACTGTATGTTCGGGTTGGTGTGTATGAGTTTGTGTGTGTAAGAATGCGAGTGTTTGGTTGTGTGTGTAAGTGTACAAGTGTTTAAGTTTTTTGAGTGGAAGTGTGCGAGTGCGTTGCGTGAGTGCAAGTGTGTACATGTGTTACTGTGTGTGTGTTTTCCTGATTATAGCATGGTTCTGGGGGAGTTTCCTTGATATGTCCTAACAGAACAGAAGGGCGAAAGACTGTGAAATCTGCCTGTATTTATAGAGAGCTGGTTTCCTCAGTCATGGAGAAGACAAAGCTAAGAGGGAGGGGACATTAACAGCAGAACAGATCATTCCAGAAAGAGATACATACAGAGAGAGAAGTGAGAGTGTAATAAGAGAGAGAAAAAGAGAGTGGGGGGTACCGTGTGAGAGAAAGAGAGAGGGAGAGAGAGGAGAGAGAGAGAGACGGAGAGAGGAGAGAGAGGGAGAGAGAGACACAGAGAGAGAGAGAGAGAGGAGAGAGAGAGAGAGACAGAGAGAGAGAGAGAGAGAGAGAGAGAGAGAGGAGAGAGAGAGAGAGAGAGAGAGAGAGAGAGAGTGGTACTGCTGGCCAGTAATTAGGGTAGTGCCAGCAAGCCACTTCAGACTGCATCCACTCCAACCCCAAGCAATCTCCACCATACTGTGGAGAGAAAAACGCTCTCCCCCCACACACACTCACACACACACACGCCATGTACACACACAAAGACACATGCACACATATACACGCATAGCATACCTCACACCCACACACACACACATGCAGGCACACACTTAGTGATGCAGGCTCTTTTGGTACTGTGATGCTTCACAGCAGTATAGTTCCACCCAGCAAACACACACGATGCAGCACACGCACACCAAACACACGCACGCGGAGAAGACACTGCCACCTGCTTCTAACACAGGCTTGACTGGGACTGTGCTGCAAGGTGGTGCTGGGGCTGGAGCTAGGGCCAGGACTAGGGGTGGGACTGGGGTTGGGGCCAGGACTAGGGGTGGGACTGGGGTTGGGGCCAGGACTAGGGGTGGGACTGGGTTGGGGCCAGGACTAGGGGTGGGACTGGGGTTGGGGCCAGGACTAGGGGTGGGACTGGGGTTGGGGCCAGGACTAGGGGTGGGACTGGGGTTGGGGCTGGGGCCAGGATGGATGGATGGGAGGAAGGGGGATGGAGAGCTGGAGGGACAGGAAGAAGGTGGAGGGATGGAGGAATGGGAAGATGGAGGGATGGAAGGATGGAGTAGAGCAGATGGGTTGGGGAGGGGGAGGCAGACAGCACGAAGACAGGAGGAGAGAGGTTGAGCAGGGGGACAGCAGCAGACCCTGTCATCGTCCGTGACTCACCTTGCTGTCCATCTCCTTCCGAGCCACACTGATATGAGCTGGTTTGTCAGCCGAGCTGATTGTGCCTCCAAGCAGCTGCCAGCAAACTCATTCTACATCCTCCGCTACTGCTCTCTCTCTCTCTCTCTCTCTCTCTCTCTCTCTCTCTCTCTCTCTCTCTCTCTCTCTCTCTCTCGCTCTCTCTCTCTCTCTCTCTCTCTCTCCTCTCTCTCTCTCTCTCTCTCTCTCTCTCTCTCTCTCTCTCTCTCTCTCTCTCTCTCTATACCTCTCTCTGTCCTCTCTATACCTCTCAATAACTCTCTCTCTACCACTCTTCCCCACTCTCTGCCTCACTCTACCTCTCTCTCTACCAATCACTCAACCTTTCTTAATTTACCCCTCAACCGTTGTCTCTCCTTCTCTCTCTTCTCTCTGTTCACATGCACGCACTCCTCCTCCTTTTCTGGACATGGCCTTCAAGGATACCCTGTCATGACTCATGGATATTAGCGGTTGAAGCCGTCTAACCTGCTATTGAAGTTGACATGCTGTTCCTCCTGGTACCTACACTAGTTTCATCTAAAAAAGCACTTAGCGAAGGTCTGCACTCATGAACTCTCTGACCAGCCCCTGACGACACCTCCATGTGTCCAGTTAGTTACCTCATGTCCTGCCCTGTCGCTCCACACCAGAGACATGGCTCATCATCATCCTTAGCAGCATACCCCTGGCAGGCTGAAGTTAATATGCTAGCTTCTAGCAGCCTGAAGCTAATATGCCAGCTCCCTAGAAGACTGAAGCTAATAAGATTGATCTCCGGAAGCTTGAAGCTCATGTGCTAGCTCTCTGCTAGGTTGCTAGGCACTCATGTGTCCACACGAACACAATAGAAAGAGGGAAAGAGAAAGAGAGAGGAGACATAAAGACAGAGCTAGAAAGAAAGAAAGAGGATAAGAGCGACAGAGAGAGGCGGACAGCCAAATACATAGGTTAGGCCACCCTGGGTGAGGGGGTGATGGGGGAGGGCAGCCGTGTAGCAAGGCATGATTAAATCAACTCCGAGTTGTCGGATACCTATAATCTGTTTTGAAAGGATGTGCCCACAGATCAGAAAATGTATTCTACAAATGGCTTAGGAGTCCCAAACAGCCTTCCGCTGGGTTGTTTTTGTGGTGTGCGTGTGAGAAACAACTCAGAGAGGAAATACCGTGAGGAGGATGTTTCCACAGATTTGTAAAAACAGACTTTCCGCAGGTTCAACAGGTGTTCAAGCTGCCTGTTTAATCCCTCTGTGCCAATCTCCTCAAATTAATACAGAGAAAAATGCAAAGGGGGGATTGAGGGATGAAGAGATGAAGGGGTGGAGTGTGGGGGGAATGGGGTGGAGGGATGTGGATGAAGGGATTGGAGGGATGGGGAGTTGGGGATGGAGATGAAGTGTGGGGGATAGGAGTGGAGGGATGGGGAAGGAGGGATGGAGGGATTGAGGGATGGAAGGCTGAAGTGGTGGAGGGATGGATGGATGGATGTGAATGATTGAGGGAAATGTGGACGGAGGGAAGGAGGTATGGGGGATTAAGGGATGGATGGATAGATGGGTGATTAGGTTGAATGTTTGGTTGAGAGGTAGAGAGGAGTACAGTAGAGTAAAGGTTGAACTGTGAGGCCAGTCAGAGTAACCAGGCTAACAGGCTGGCAGATTACCCAAATCATTGGCCCACCCAGAGGCCATCTTGGAATGCCAAGAAGCGCCAAGCAGTCTCATCTAGAGCAATGGAAATCTAATTAAAGCATCTGACACTACTATTGCTGGCATCTGCTCCCACGCTGTCTGACCAGCTGGGGTGGCAGTGACCACTCAGACTCGTGGGCATCCTGAATGGGGGGGAGGAAGTGAAACGGGTCAAAGGTCACCGAATCAGCTGATCACAACAGCGGGTGAACTTGTCGGCACAGTGGGTGGCAAAATGGTAAGGGGAGAACATAGAATAGAAGGAGAGATGGTGAGGGCAGAAGGAGAGAGAGGAGGTGAGGAGAAGAGAGTACAACAGCAGAAAGGAGAAGAGAGGAGAGGAGAAGAGAAGAGAGGAAAGGAAAAGAGAGGAGTGGAGAAGAGAGGAGATCGTTGGGGAAAAGAGGAGCAGTACAGAGGGGATGCAGCAGGGGAAGAGGACTGCATGCCATCTGGTCAGTAGATGGTATGCAGGGCCATGCTGCCAGACTGCAGCCAGTAGCAGAGATTAGGAACCAGCTAGAGAAACGAGGTCACGACCACACTACAGACTCAATAACCAGGTTGAACGGCTGAAGGGTCTGAGTCAGAGAGAGAGAGGCGAGGGGGGGGGGATGGAAAGTGGAGAGATAGAGGGGGAGAGGGGGAGAGAGAAGAGCGAGAGGGAGAGGGGAGAGAGAGAGGGATGGGGGGTGTACCAAATAAATGTATACAGTCCAATCCTATGATCACTTTCCCTAGCACTAAAGCTGAACACACAAAATCATTTCCCATCTAGATCTAAATACATCAGATGTGTTATCCTTTCATACCCCACTTATTCAATGCATGCTAGGTCAAACATCCTTCTTCAACAGGGGGCTCCAGCCCTGCTCCTGGAAAGCTGCCTTCCTGTAGGTTTTAGCTTTGAATCCCATTTGTACCTAACCTGATTCAACACATCAGGATGATTATCGTCAGGTGTGGTAGATGTGGTGTCGGATTGAAAAGCGACAGTAACGCAGCTCTCTGGGAATAGTGACCCCTGCTGGAACATCAGATAGAACATCAGATAGCTGAAACTATTCTATACAAATTTTAAAACGACACACGGGAAAAACGTTTGAACAAAGAAAACATGGCCGTCAGCTGCATAACATTGACACCACCGGAACCTCCACCTGTCAATCACTCGCTGGCTGACAGGCAGCTCCATGGGTCTCCCAGCTGTGCTCAGCCTCTCAGGTGTTCTGCTCACCTTCATGGGACTCTGCTCATCCTCCCGGGGAACAGGGCTCATCCTCACAGGCGCTCCATTCACAGGGGTGACAGGGTGAAGTTATTTAGAGACTGTTTGGTGGCAGAAGGTCCCCTTTTTTTCCTTCGTCACGGCAGGAGCACTGCTGAGGGGGTGGGGGGGGGAGGGGTGGGGTCTCGTGAAGAGAGAGAGAGAGAGAGAGAGAGAGAGAGAGAGAGAGAGAGAGAGAGAGAGAGAGAGAGAGAGAGAGGTGTTGAGATAAAGAGACAGAGATAGGGGGGTGGGTAGCCACAGGAAATAATTATCTGCCAATGTAGCATTGTGATAGGCTCAGAGAAGGTGTTCTCTGCTCCGATAGGATCAAAAAGAGCACACTATGCTATGATAGGCTCAAAAGAGGCATAGATAGGCAAGATAAGACCATCCCAGAGGGTAAGTACAGTAGGCCTTTGTGGATTTACAGGAAGGAGAAATGGAGGGGAGAGAGATGGGTAGAGAGGGAAAGAAAGATTGGAATATTGGGAGAAAAATATTGGAATACATGGAGAGAGATATATGCAGAGAGGGAAAGAAGGAAGGGAAGTAGAGGGAATGGATGAGGAAAGAAAAAGAAACAGAGATATGCAGAGAAATATGGGACAGGAGGACAGAAGGACAGGAAGAAAAGAGGGAAGAACATGACAAGGAGGAGAGGACGAGAGGGCGAGAGCCAGAGAGAAGGGGAAGAGGAACAGATTTATGGAGATACCCACCCACCAGTCTCTTTCTCATATAAGATACAGACATAATGGCATCCTAAATCACACATATACCACCTCAAACCACACTTCATAAATCCTAACCACCACTGGGTGAATCATGGAGATTTCCCTGAACTCTTATCTTAGGCTCGTTGTCTACGCAGACAGGAGACGAGGAACAGGCCTTGTTAACGATATTATCTAACGCACTGCAGAGCAAACAGCTGATCATTTATTGATCTCACAACCACTTAGTTCTACAAGCATCCCTCCGGAGCTGTTAATGGGCTCATCTCTGGGCCAGTCATCATCAACCGGTACATTAATAACAACCTCTCTGTCTCCGTGGTTACGTGAGACAAAGATAGAGAGAGAGAGAGAGAGAGAGAGAGAGAGGGGGATGGGGGTAAGTGGTTTGATTGGCCGAGCAGTTAAAGGTGCGCGGATGCATGGCATGCATCGAGGAGGTCGCTAGCTCCGGTCAAGGCTGTTACACACATGCCAGAACCATCACCTGGCCTTTAACACGCTATAAAGACATTAAAGACATAGTGAAGATGAAAATCTCCTAGCCTAAAAACAGCCGTGTTGAGTTGTGAAATGTGTGGCAGGTGAATAGTTGTCCACAGTAAATATGTTCCAAGATATAGAACATTTAAACTCTGTCGGGTCACTTTAGCCCCATGTTGTGTATCAACGCGTTACGTAAAAGAGTTATGTTGTTGTTACTGTGCTAGAACCCTCCTTACTAAAACCTGGCAGATGATAACCTTGAACTAGAAAAACACTCAGAGAACACTCCACAGGGACCATGCTTGACCTATCTCAGGCATGTTCTTTCACCACGACACACAAAACACATACTTGAGTCAGTCGATTTTTTTTCAAAGCATGTTTCCAATAAAGCATTTTTTCCTAACGACTCTTTGTTTTATTGCGAGGTTGTGACTCTGTCTAGCAGACGGAATGTTTCAGACATCACAATCCAGCAGATTTCGGCCATGTTGCCTCACAAACGTCATTCCGTTGTACTCACTCCAGGTTTGTTGCTAGGGAGTGACTCGACATCCTGGAACCCGATCAAAGTAGGCCACCAACATTTCTTTTTTTCTTCCCATGAGCCACCAGGGTTTCTGATGAGTCAGACATCTCTGCGTCGGGCGCCGCTGCTCATCTGAGGTATCGACCAGATGCATGCTGGGTACTGGATGCGTGACGCTAGGTGTGAGTGAAGCGTCCTCTGCTCATGCTTGACAGATTCTCCCCCTCCCGATCCCCCCACCACCCACCCTTCCTTCCTCATTTTCCAACTCTTACCACCGAACACCTCTCCCCCTCTCCCCATCTCCCCCTCTCCCCCTCTCCCCATCTCCCCCTCTCCCCATCTCCCCCTCTCCCCATCTCCCCCTCTTCCCTTCCCCAGCTCCTACCTCTGACTATCTCTCCCCCTCCACCCCGCTTTCTCCTCTCCTACCACCGACTGCTCCTCCCCCTCCTCCCCGCTCCCACCATCTTCCCCATCTCCATCCTCCCCCCATCTCCTTACAGGAACACAGGAGTATTTAGGTCATATTACCAGCCTTGTAATCACAAGGTGGGTTAGTCCTGCTGGTGATATCTGGGCCCTGCTGTCGCAGCGCAGACAGGAAGTCCTCTCATGATGATGTTCATGAGCCACGGCCTGCCATTTACAGTGACAGCATCACATTCATGCTCCACTCCACGGATTCACAGCACCTGAAACTGTTACTTCGTCTGATGGAATGTACTGAACTAGTGAGACATTCACACAGACACATGCAGATAGTTTGAGTGTGTGTGAGTGTGCGTGTATGTGTGAGTGTATGGCATGTGTTTGTGAGGCACACGGTGCATGTCATCCAGAATACAGTGTGTGTCTCTGGAGAGGTGTGCGTGTGTGAGGTGTGTGCGTCTCTGGAAGTGTGTGTGTGTGACACCGGGGAAGATTCTGACAGGGTTATGTACGCCACACTCCACCTAGTGACATCCAAAGCCCCTCCCTCTCTCCCCCAGGTCCCTCCATCAAGCCAGATGCCAGAACCTCAAACCCACAGTGGACCTCCTCCAACCAGCGGAGACTTCTCCTTCCAACTCCGTCTGACTCCTCCCCCTGACCTTTCCTCTGCATCATAAAAGCGCCGTGTAGAAAGTTCTCTCTCCCGTCTGAGACAAGCCCGTCTGACATTTAGCTGAAACATTCATCAAAAGGAAATGGTTTCACTCAGGTCCTCTCCCACAGGATTGAGAGGAGAGGAGAACTGACAGGATGACAGGACGGTATGACGAGAGGAGAGGAGGGGAGAGGAAAAGAGAGGAGAAGAGGGGAGAGGAGAGGAGGGGGGAGGAGAGGAGTGGAGAGGAGGGGAGAGGAGATGAGAGGAGAAGAGAGGAGGGGAGAGGAGAGGAGAGGAGGGGAGAGGAAACGAGAGGAGGGGAGAGGAGAGGAGGGGAGAGAAAAAGGGGGGGGGGGGTTCAACAGTTGAAACACACAACAATCTCCTGCTCTCTCTGCCTCATCAAGTAATCATACCCTCTGCGTGCCAGAGAGGATTCTGGGAGCGTGTCTCCATTTTGACTCTATTACAATGCAGACACACACACACACACAGGCACAAACTTACACACCCAAACATACACGCATACACACATATGCCCACACATACACACACACACCCACACCGGTCGACTCGCCTCACATCCAAACCACTTCTCCGCTTCTTCAATCCGCAATTATCATCAGGGAAGTGGAAGGAAATATCCGTCGGAATTTAGATGGTCGTATGATGACCCCCCCCCCCCTCCTCTCTCTTTCTGTTGCTCTGTCTCTCTCTCTGTCTCTTTATTCCTGTCTTATCTGGTGTGATGTGAAGAGTGTGTTATCACTGATTCTATCGGGAGACTTTATATCTTCTTTCCTGCCGATGAGGGACACGTCATCGGTTCCCTGGGGCCACCACTGATGCAAAGGATGAGTGACGCCATATGTGTGTGAGAGTGTGTGTGTCCTGTGTGTGTGTGTGTGTGAGAGTGTGTGTGTCCTGTGTGTGTGTGTGAGTGTGTACATCTTGGCTTGTGTTTGTGTGTTGTTATCCGATGACCCTTGTGGCTGTTTGTTCAGGCTGAGAGACCTCAAGGTCAGTGTTAATTCAGAAGGGCTTTTAATGTCACGCTCCATGTCCCCCCAGTCTGTTCTGCTGAGACGATGGGGCCACACACACACACACACACACACACACACACACACACACACATGCCCCCACACACACACACAGACCCTCACAAACACACTCACACACAACGCACACACACACAAGCCCACACACACAACACACACACACACCCTTGAACACAAAGTGTAAAGGCTTTGTGGCAGGCAAGCAACCGTTGGGGGGTCCCACCACAATCACCAGCTCTCAACAGCTTCTTTAACTCAGGCCCCCAGGGAGGACGACTCTTAGTGCTCTCTCTGCTCCTCATCACAGAAGACTTCTAACAGCTGGCCCGGAACATTCCAGCCTGTGACTCATAATCGTCAGTACTGTTGTTGAAAAGTGCTAGAATGTTCTAAAACCACTTGGTTAGGGTCTCCCTGATGATAACCGCAGTGAAGGTGAGTGGTGACCTGTGTGGTTTGAGCAGGTGGCATCACAAGAATGTAGGCTGGCAGGCTAGCAGGTTAGCGCTGGTAATGTTTATTTACTTTGGTTAAAGGCAGCATTTACTATAATAATGTTCTTTTTGTAATCATGGAGAGTATTCCTTCCCCACCGCACACTCCTCCCTCCACCCCGCCTCCCCCCTCTTTAACTGACCTCCACGAGCCTGAGGAGAGCTACATCAGACCTGTCATCTGACATCACACTCTCCTCTCCTCTATTCTCTTCTCCTCTCCTCTCCTTTCTTCTCCTCTCTTTTCTTCTCTTCTCTTCTCCTCTTCTCTCCTCTCTTTTCTTTTCTTCTCCTCTCCTCTCCTCTCCTCTCCTGTATTATATTCTCTCATTCCCTTTCCTCTCTTATATTCTCTCTTCCTATGCTCCTCTCCTCCTCTCTTCTTCTCTCCCCTTGTCTATTTTGAACATTGCTAGCATCACCGGAGCAGGAAGACATTTCAACCCAGCTGTCACACGAACAGCAGTCACGGAGTTGCTCCCTGACACTGGTCTCATTGGACACACACACACATTCACACACAACACACACGCTCACACACACACACACACACACACATACTCACACACAGACACAAATATACACACACAGCCCACAAATCTGCTGCAGGGTGAGACAAGAGTAATTGTTGTGGCGAAACATCAGGACCTATTTGGCCCTCTGTCCTAACCTGCAGCTCTGCTACAGCTCAGACCCTGGAGTAGACAGCCCAGCCTGGCCTGGCCTGGCTGTGCGTGTGTGTGTGGAGGGTGTGTGTGTGTGTGTGTGTGTGTGTAAGACTGTGTTAGTGTGTGTGTGGAGGGGGTGTGTGTGTTTGTGAGTGAGTTTTTGTCTGCGTGTGTGACGATTTGTGGGTGTTTATGTCGGAGAGTCTCAATATTTCTGTGCACAACTCTTCAGTGTGCGTGTGAATGTAAATGTGTGTGTGAGAGAGGGGAGGACAGAGACAACAGCCTTGTGTGTGTGTGCGTGTGTACGCATGTGTGTGTGTGTATTCATGTGTGAGGGAGTGAGGGAGTGAGTGGAGGGCGGAGACCACAGCCTTGGTTCTCCTCACTAATGACCTCTAATAAAGCGGCTATGCCAATTACATGCCCGGTCGCCCCCAATCACCCAAACACACACGTGGACAGACAGCCAGGTAGACAGCCAGAGACACGAACAGGTAGGCAGACAGACAGACAGACAGACAGACAGACAGGCAGACCGACCGACCGACCGACCGACCGACAGGCTGAAAAGCAGGCACGCAGGCAATTAGACAGGCACACTAACAAACATACAGACAGAAAGACAGTTAGACAGACAGACAGATCACAGAGGTAGGAGGTTGTTTATCCACGACCAGATACAGGCTGATTAACTCCCTGGTTTATCATGCACAAAGTTAGCGACTGTTTGTGCAGACCGGGGATGAGATGGGCTTGGTGTTTATCAGATTAAACGTTAGGATGCAGAGGGAGGCGGCAGGAGACACTTCTTGGCTTTAATGGGGTGTGACAGGATGAGAAAATAAACTGGTCGAGGATGGGAACACAACCAGAACCCATGGTGATCTCATGCACCTGTCTGCGATTTAGAGCGCAGGGAAACAGGCAGAAAGTGAGTCAAACAGGCAGTCAGGGAGGAATGCAGTCAGTAAGTGAGTCAAACAGGCATAGTCAAGGATACATTAAATGAGTGAAATAGGCATTTAATGAGTCAATTGGCAATCAAGGAGCGATACAGAAGTGAGTCAAATAGTCAGTAAATTAGTCAAACAGACATTTAATGAGTTAAACAGGGAGTCAGTGAGGGATACAATCAGTATGTGAACAGGCAGTCCGTGAGTTAAAAAGGCGGTAACTGAGGGATACAGACGTGAGTCAAACCGACATCAAATGGATCAAACAGACATGAAATGCAGTGAACATGCACTGTCCTACGTTGTGACTCGCTATGAATGGTCGCTGGTGTTTGATCCCGGACGGACCACTACTATCATACACTGTCAGTGTTCTGAGTCTGGCTCCACCTGAAGCAGCAGCAGGCTCTCATCTCTGGCCAGCAGTGGACCGTAACTGCTCTGCTGAGGTCTCTGAGCAGGGCTAGCCTGTTCCCTGTGTGTCCCAGCCAGATCCTGGGCCCATGTTCGCTAGCTTCTGTGTCTCAGACAGCCAGATGCTGATCCTGCTGGTGGCAGATGCTACAAACACTAGCCAGGTCTTATCTTGGTGCAGGATAGGTTTATGTACTATCCAAAACCTGTCTACAACCTGTGTGGAAGCCAGAACTTATCTGTGTACAAGGGAATCTGGCTTGTTCCGGCCAGAACCTGTCTGTGTGTTTGATAAGCTGATACAAGCCAGGAGCTCTCTGTGTGTTGGTGAAAGTGTGTGTGTGTCCTGTCTTTGTTCTAAACAGAACCCATCCCTTTCCGGTTCCTTCTGCATCCTGGTCAGTGCAGTGTCAGAAACAACATGTCGCTGAGTGGAGCGTCACATGATGGATTATCCCTTGTCTCCTCTCACATCCTCTCTTCTCTGCTCTCCTCTCCTCTTTTTTCCTCTCTGTCTCGTCCTCAGCTCTCCTCTCTTCACCTCACCTCCTTCTTCTTTCCTCCCCCTCTCCCTTTCTCTCCCTCTCGCGTGAGAAAGCAGTGTGATTGGATTATCAGAGTAGAGACCACTCCCGGGGGGTGTGTGGGGGCTGTTATCATCACCACCGGAGCTCCTGCAAGAACTGTGGAGGGGTGTGTGTGTGTGGAGAGGTGTGTGTGTGGAGTGGGCTGGTGGGGGTAGGGGTGCGGGGTGCGGAAAGGTTGGGGCTGTAAGGGTGTTAGCAATATTGCACACCACTGAAAGTACAAATTGGTGCTAGGCAGCAGGCTGCTGGGCGAGCTTGTGTGCGTGAGCTGGCGTGGTTGTGTTGAAGCTGGGGGATTCCAGCCTCTTGTCTGGGCCTCTGACGGAGAACTGAGATGGAGCGCTCTACTGCTCTCCCTGCCTGAGGGCCTGCTCGGGTCTGTCTAATCTCTGTCTGCTGGATGTGTGTGTGTTCCCAGGCAGAGAGGAGGAGGAGCTTGCGGAACAGAGAGACTCCTGGCTCGTCTCCAGCAGGTTGGAAGCCTTGTCTTCTGTAGAAGCTGGCATCGTTCTCTGCCAACGCTGGACAAGCATCTAGTGCATCTAATGCAGCCTCCAGCCTCCATTATCCATTCTCTTGCCCCCAGCCTCTAGACTTTAGCCTTTCTAAAGCGCGTCTCTAGCAACTCGTCATATCACGCTGTCACGGCACACCTTCCTAACAGGGCGGGGTATATAGCAGAGTATCACTGCATATGCATTGCTAGTGCGACACAGATGTCAGTCATCCTGCTGCCTCCGCCTCCCCGGCCTCCATCCTTGGTTCTGTGTTCCTTTCGTAGGGGGAATGCGTCGCTGCTCTCTGCTCGGAGGTCGAGAAGGTGTCTCCGTTGGGCGCGGCAGGGAGCCACTGCAAGCAGAACCATTATGCCAAATCAAGTATTACAATCATGTATTGTATTGTGTGTAATAAAGTATCAAGTAAATACAATACTGAGTCCTCCTGCCTGAACCATCACAAACATACATCAAAGCCTTTCAGAAAGACATTACTTGCACTTGCTTATGAAATCAAACTTCTTCACCTCTCACCTTCTACAGAAGGTGGTTTAGCGTGCTGTCTCTGTGTGTGTGTGTGTGTGTGTGTGTGCGCATGCACGTATGTGTTTGTGTGTGCTTGTATGAGCATGTGTCTTTGTGCACGTATGCTTGTGTGAGCGTGTTTACGTGTGTGTGTGTGTGTGTGTGGGGGCAGAGTTGCATTGGCACTGTCACAGTCTGATGTATGGCCCCCTATTATGTTATGTTGTCTGCATACAGAACAACAAGGCAAATTGAGTCTGATGATAAAGTGCTGTGTTGTAGTTGCCATGAACATGCCTCCCACCTGCATAATCCCTTCAGTCATGATCAGTCTATTCAACACACTGCCAGTGGGGTACGCACACACACACAAACACACACACCTACACAAACACCTGCTGTACACGCACACACACACACACACACACTGCTGTACACATATACACACATCTATTGTACACGCACACCTACACACACAGACAGACATGCACTCATGTAAACACGCTCACACAAGCATCAAACAGACTTAAGGTTATGTGAATATAATATTGCAGGTCTCACATGAGAAGATAACTGTGTTTTCTCCCACACACGCTGTGAGATGGGGACCCTGGGATTGTGGAGATCCACCAACAAAGCTGCTGATTGGTTGTCAGGGTGTTTTGCAGGGGAGGAGGAGTGCTGGCAGCTTCTTTCTAATTAAATCACCTCTCCAGGGAAACCCACACACCTCCTCAGAACGGCATTGTGGGAAAATGAGTTCCTGTCAACTTCTGTTCTCATCAAATGTCAACTACAGGCCGTGTTATATTAAATGTTTGGACTGTCAAGCTGCACGTGTTTATGTGTGTGTTTCAAAGAGAGAGAGAGAGAGAGAGAGAGAGAGAGAGAGAGAGAGAGAGAGAGAGAGAGAGAGAGAGAGGGGGGGGGGGGGGGGGAGAGAAACGGTGGGAAAGGGGGAGAGAGAAAGAAACAGGTAGAGGAAACAAAAATTGAAAGAAAGAGATTGTGTTTCAGCTTTCTGAGACTGTTGATTGGCAGGTGAATAGAGCTGTGACCTTTCCCAGCAACTTACATCAGTATTCTATCCCTGCCTCCACTCTCCTCTCTCTCCCTGCCTACACTCTCCTCTCTCCCTGCCTTCCCATTACTGTCTTCTTACCTCCATTCTCTTCTCCCTACCTACCTACCCTCTCCTCTCTCTCCCTGCCTCTCCTCTCTCTCCCTGCCTCCACTCCACTCTCCTGCCTCTAGCCGGCAGCCTCCGTGGCCATCCCAACATTCCACCGCACCCCTCCACAGATCCCCTATCATGTCAATAAGTGTGACTTCACTGGTGTGTTTAACGAGCGAGGTCGTCGGGGGACAACTGGAGACAGTTCATCGGAGGAGCAGAGTGTGAGCAGGTGTTGCTGTGAAACGGACCAACACCTCTTGCTGTGGCATGGACCACATCTTATCTGGAAAGCAGCTTTTCAGAATCGGAAGTTTGGTTTGCTCTCGTCGATGCTCAGGGTGAGAGAGACGTTCTTATGAGAGACAGAGAGAGAGAGTCCCCTGCCAACCTTCTAAGACTGTGGTGTCTGCCCTGTCCCCCTCCTCCCCAGACTGACACACACACACATACACACACACATACACACACACATACACATACACTTATTCACACATACACACAGTACATAAGGTATTGCCTTCTAATAATGTACATAACGGAACATTAGACATTGTTTGGCTGATATTGATGATGGTGAAGGTAATGATGATGATGATGATGAACGTGATGTTTATTTAGTTTGTGACTTCTGGAAAACTGTCCGCAGGTGCGAGTCCCAAGTGATGTGATGAACAGGGAAATGTCCTGCCCAGTAGAAAGACAGGAAGTTTATATCATTTCACTCTAACCGCCAGGCTTGTTTGGCCTTGGAGCTCAGCTTCCTCTAATTTAATTAGCAGTGCAGCAATTTGGGTGGTGTGTTTGTGTGTGTCTGCTGTATGTGTGTGTGTGTGTACGTGTTTCGTATGTACGTGTCCGTGTGCACATTTGGGAAGGGGAACACAGGAATATAATTTACAGAGGATGAGGAGTTGGCCTGCCTGTCAGAGGCTAGATTTCCAGTTTATAACTGAGGTGGCCTCTTGCTTCTCCCTCTCTCTTTGTCTCTCATCTCTCTCTCCTCTCATCATCTTTCTCTCTCTTTCTCTCTCCTCATCTTCTCTATGCACTCTTGTCATTATATGGACTCTCTTCCTCTATCTTCCCTCCATTTATCTCCTATTCCACAGTCTGGCATTCACTTACTGTGCTGTTTCCCTTATAATTTTTTTCTCTCTATTTCCTTCTTTTTCTATTTGCCTTCCCCCCACCCACCCTCTTTCCCTTCTCCCTCCCTCTCCCTTCTCTCTGTTATTTCTCTATCCCTCCTTCCCCCCTCCCTCCCACCCTCTCTCTCCTTTCCTCCCTACCCTCCCCACTCCCTCCCTCCCACCCTCTCTCTCCTTTCCTCACTCTTCCTCCCCTCCCTCCCTCTCCTTTCCCCATTCTCCCTCCCTCCTTCCCTCTCCCTCCCTCCCTTCCTCCCTATCTCTCCTTTCCTAACTCTTCTTCCCCTCCCTCCTTCCCTATCCCTCTCTCCCTCCCTCCACTCCCTCCGATCCCCTCCCTCTCTTCTGTCCTCCCCATTCCACCCTCCTTCCCATCTTTCTCTCCCTACTTTCCCTTGCTGTTCTCCATCCCTCCCTCCTCTCCTCTCCTCCTCACCTCTCTCCTTCCCCTCTCCCTCCCCAGCAGATGTGTCTGTATGTAGGTCGTCTCCCCTCCTTCCTCCTCCCAGACACAGTTTCCTGGTTCAGGGTCATGAGTTGCTCTCTGGCTCTGTCAGGGAACGCTTAAATAGACATTGAGAACACACACACACAAACACACACATACAGGTACATACACACTCTCCCACCCACCCACACACACACCAGCACACCGGTACACACATACATTACCCCCCCCACACACACACACACACAAACCCACACACCAACACCCACACAAACAGATACACACCTTACCCCCACACATACCCACACACAGGTATACACATACACCCACAAGTGCACACACATTGACATACACACACACAGGTACACATCAGAGTGTTTCTGAATGCAGCCCGCACTGGCTAGCCTAGTGTTGACCTTCCTGCAGGCTGCGTTCAGGAGATCCACAGACAGGATACAAACACCATCAACCCTGGCACCAGCTGCCCGCAAGGTGACTGCTGGAAAACACCGGTGGAGGTCATAGCTCCTGAACGTTTCACATTAGCGGGATAAATATGGCATTCATGGTGGGAATAATAGTGGAGAAATCCTGTTAAGGAATTAGGGAATGTCAACATGTGGCTGAGTGATAACTCTGTTTCTCATTCAGAGTTTGGTGTGGCATCCATGGAGCCTGTTGATTGTGAGTTACGTTGTGTGTGTGTGTGTGTGTGTGCGTGTGTTTAGGACAGAGTTTGGACAATAAAGTGAGAAGTATTTGAGAAAGTATGTGGTAGAACCTTTTCAGGTGTCTGTGTGTGTGTGTGTGTGTTTGTGTGTGGGCGTGACTGTGTGTGTGTGGGTGTGTGTGAGTGTGTGTATGAGTGTGTGTCAGTACGTATGCAAGACAGTGTGTGACGTTATTGTGGAAAGTATTTGGAGGAATTGAGTGGGGGAGTTTGCAGGTGTGTGTGTGTGTGTATGTACATGCGTTTGTGTGTAAGTGCGTGATTGAGAGGCAAACATATAGTCTTGTCTTGGCATTTCACACAAAGCTCCTAATTTACATGTTAATTCTTCATCGTTATGGCATCAGTCCTCTCAAATGTTCTGGGTATTGAGCGACTTCTCTGTAATTACCTCCTCTATCAGACAAATGAGCTGGGTGATGGAGGGATGAAGGGAGGAAGGGAGCGAGGATGGGGGGAGTGAGGGTGGGAGGTTTGAGACAGGTGCAGAAAGAGAGACAACTGTCTGAGAGAGGGGAAGGAAGGGGGCGAGAAGAGGAAGGAGAGAGGAGAGAAGTTCTCCCAAGCAGGAGAAAAAGAGAAAGAGAATAAGAGAGGAAGAGAGAAAGAGGCAGAGAGAGAAGGAGAGAAAGGGAGAGACCTTCAATGAGAGAGGGAGAAAAAATGAGAGAGTGATCTAACCGAATTTGACCTTTATAAAGACATTTTAGCAATAGAAGTTACAAAGAAATGTAACAAATTTGGAACTTGGAACAAATAGAGAGAAAACAGTTTCCTGTAACAGAAGACAAGCCTAACTGTTGTATGTAGCAACCTGCTACAATGACCTTAGGGACAGAAAGTACAGTATAATAGGCAAGGATTAACAGATACTCACTGTCATTTTTGCAGTCTATTTTATTCTATAATGTGCTTTATTCACATATTTGCATAACTATATGTTATATGTTACTCAACATAATTATAATTGTTTTATGATTGATGATGAGTAAATTATTGGATGTGTGGTAATCTCTCTCTCTCTCTCTCTCTCTCTCTCTCTCTCTCTCTCTCAGTATCTCTCTCTCTCTCTCTCAGTATCTCTCTCTCTTTCCCTTTATCTGTTCCTGTCCCTCTAGCTCTCTCTCCATCTTTTTCCCTCTCTGTCTATTTCCCTCACTTTCTCCTTCTCTCTCTGTGTCCCCCCCTCTCCCCATCCCTCTGTCCCCAGAGAGATCTGTCCTGCTAAAACACCTGGTGGGCACACCTTGACATACATACATGGGAAAACTGGGTGTCCATGGCGATGCTGGTGTCGTCCGTCTCAGCTGGACTTCCGGTGGGGAGGGGAGGGGGAGGGGGTGAAGGTCACCGTCTTCCCGGTGGAGTCGGGACGACGCCGCCACAGCTGAGTCATCCTCGCCCACTGCGAGGTTACCATGGCAACCCTCCAGGGGAGGGGAGGGGGGGTCGACAGGAGGGAGGGATGGCAAAGAGACGACGTCTGACAGTCGGAGATGTTTTGCATCACAGATCAATAGCCCCTCCACCATACCCCATGTGACCCCCGAACCACCATGCCAACGTCAACATCCATCCAACCCCACCCCACCCTCCAACCCCACCCCCCATCACCCTCCAACCCCACCCCCGTCACCCTCCAACCCCACCCCCCATCACCCTCCAACCCCACCCCCGTCACCCTCCAACCCCACCCCCCGTCACCCACCACCCTCCCTCCAGCGTCCACATGTGATGGGCTCTGGGAGAGAACGCGAGCGCTGCACTCTCGCCAGTGAGTAGAGCAGTCCTGATGAGGACTAATTACATTAGTCATGAATGGAGAAGTGCTCGCAATAATTGACTGTCAGTTTCTGTTTGGTCTTGTGTCTGTGGCGTGTGTGTGGTGAGTGTGTGTTGTGTGTGGTCTGGGGGGTGAGGGGGAGGAAGGAGGGAGGCGATTGAGTGACCTGTGAAAGGCTAGGCCTTGCTTCTGACCTCTGGTGACACTGTGACTGCTGTTGGTCGTCAGTCAGATTGAACTGACACTGGGTAAAGAAGAGCCTGTTGATTGTGTGTGTGTGTGTGTGTGTGTGCGTGTGTGGTGTGTGCGTGTGTGTGTGCATATTCTACAGTGAATGAAATACATTCATAAGCAATGCAACAGAACGCTGAACAGATAGGTTCCAGTTCCTGACAGAAGACCAGGACAAACTCCCCCTAAAAGACAAGAAAATGTAAGAAATCTCAGGTGGAGAAAATCAGTGAGGTCCCCTTCCCCTCCTCTCCATGACCCTTCCTCTCTTTACACTTTCTCTCTCTGTTTTCCCTCCTCCTCTCCCATCCGCCTTTCTCCATCTCTCCTCTCCTTCTCTCATCCTACCCTCTCCTCCACTACCCTCTCTCCTCCTCTCCATCTGCTCTCCAGGGCGTCTCATATTGATTTGACCCCAGAGCAGTTCAGAGTCTATGCACTCCTCAACCAGGAGGCAGTAAGAAGCAGGACGCTTCGTTAGTGTCTAAACAAGCCAACCTTGGACACATCCCACACACACGCATAGTGTAGCACAGAAATCAATACGGAAAATAACACCTTGTTGATACATGAGTCTGTGTTTCTGTTCAGTACAGAAAGAGGCAGAGAGAAAGAGAGACAGGCAGAGATAATAGTGACCGAGAGAAAGAGAGAAATGGAGAGAGAGAAACAGAGAGAGAGAATGACTCACTGTTTAAGGGAGCATACCTTCACAGCACTGATACTGAGGGCCTCATTTACTAACAGGATTGCGCCCATTTCAGGCGTACAATAGCGGGTAAAGACATAAAACCGTATTTACAAAGGCAGCGCACTTGAGTAAAAACGCAGATAACCGCTGCTGGGAGGGTATAAGGGAAATTGGGCGTGTGCCGCAAAGAGATGGGAGAAGAGGTGTATTTCTTCCTTGTAACATGTTTAAGTTATCTGTAACTTCGTGAACCAATATTTCTATCTCCTGTTCGCTGAACCTTCTTTTTCTTTTCCTCGTATCACCCATGGTGGCAGTAACATGCAGGCGATTTCTCCCGTCTTTTACAGTAACGGCACGCTAATTAACACTAAAGGGCGGAGTAAGGCGACGAGGATCTGGTTTGATAAATACCACGCAAAATGCGGAAATACACAGTGCGCTATTTGCGTTTGGGCAAAGGCGCAGATTAAGCTGCGGTCGCAATGTTAGTAAATGAGGCCCTGAGAGTAGTCTGTACATTATGTCAGGAATGAACTGGATGACCTGATTCATACAAACACAAGAGGATTATGTTACTGTAGGTAAATGTAGTCTGGATATGAAGCCAGCAGTGTGTGTGTGTGTGTGTGTGTGTGTGTGTGTGTGTGTGTGTGTGTGTGTGTGTGTGTGTGTGTGTGTGTGTGTGTGTGTGTGTGTGTGAAGAGTGTGGAAATGAGAGCTCACCTATCGTCTCTCTGTTCCATGTCAGTAAACAGCTGTCCAAACAGATGGAGTAGAGCTGCATGAGGAGCCAGGCTGTGTGTGTGTGCGTCTGCGTGTGTGCGCGTGTGTGCAATTGTGTGCTTGTGTGTGTGACAATTTGTGAGTGTGTGTTTGTGACTATGTGAGTGTGTGTGAGTGTGTGTGTGTGTGTGTGACTGTGTGTGTATGTGTGTGTATGTGTGTACGTGTGTGACTGTGTGTGTGTAAGTTTGGGTGTGAGTGAGAGTGTGTGCGTCCATGTGTGAGTGTGTGCAGACAGTAAGTCCATCCCAAGTAAGGATTAACTTCTTGACCTTTCGACCCCAAAATGACCTGGTCTGTAATGACAACTTCCTGTGAGACGTCCATATCGGTCCTCTTGTAACCAAACAGGAAGTATCTCATCTGATAAAGGGCACGGGAGGAAATACATCCTCAGTTATGGGACACAGCGCCCATGTTTCAGCTGTCAGACAGAATGACCGATGACTTCTTTTTTCTCTCCCCTCTTTTTGTCTCTTTGTCGCTCCCTATCCCTCTCTCTCTCTCTCTGACTCTTTCTCTCTCTGTTTCTCTCCCTCTCTAGTGCTCCTGCACACACGCACAAGCATGCACACGCAGGCCCACACTCATACATATCCACACAAACACCTACACACTCAAAGACCATCACAGATGCGTCAGGGGGAAGTTTTATTACAGCTGAAAGGAACCTATGATCAAATGGAGAGATCTTGACAAAAAGAGGGAGGGAGGGAGGGAGGGAGGGAGTGAGGGAGAGAGAAAACAGACAGGCAGTCTGATTGCTGTATCGCATTGGTCTGATTTAAGAGGCGGATCAGTCAGACCTAATTCTGTTTTTCTTCCGTCTCTTTCGGTCCGTCTCCTTCTCTGGGGAATGCCTAAAACCCCTCTTCTCCTTCTCTCAATCTCTCTCAATCTGTCTCTCTCTCTCCATCTCCGTCTCTCTCAATCTGTCTCTCTCTCTCCATCTCCATCTCTCTCTATCTGTCTCTCTCTCTCCATCTCCATCTCTCTCAATCTGTCTCTCTCTCTCCATCTCTCTCTCCATTTCTCCATCTCTCTCAATCGGTCTTTTTCTCCCATCTGTCTCTCGCTCTCCATCTCTCTCCCCCCACCTCCATCTGTCTATGTCTTCATCGCCCCTCTCTTTCTCTATCTCTCCATGTGTTTTGTATGCTCTTCTTTCCATCCCCTCTTTTCCCTCTCTCACTCTTCCTCCCTTCCTCGCACTGCGTGTGTTTTTATGCATGCATGCTTGTGTGGGTGCGTGTGAGTGTGTCCGAGTCCGTGTGTGTGTCTGTGGGTCTGTGTGTGTGTTGGTGTGAGCAGGTCTGTCCTGGGGGAGAGTTGGAGGGAGTATTTGTCCACCAGCAGTGAGGCGGGAGCGAGCCTCAGTAATTGGACCTGTCAGACTATTTCAGGCTTCGGCTCGGAGAGATATTAAAAAAGTCTCCTTCCTTTACTGCGTGGTCATAGCACATTAGGCCCAGCCCCACCAGAGACTGTTCACATGAAAACACACACAAACACACATGCACACACACACAAGCACACACACACACACACAGACTGAGACAGTCATACAAACACATACACTTAAACAAACGGGCACACATACATACACACGAGAGAGAGAGAGAGAGAGAGAGAGAGAGAGAGAGAGAGAGAGAGAGAGGGAGAGAGAGAGAGGGAGGGAAAGAGAAACGGTGGGAAAGGGGGAGAGAGAAAGAAACATGTTTGTCCTAGACAGTCTGGGACACACATACACTTGGTTGGACAAACTGACACACACACACACAAGCCCTCCCAGCCTCCCAAAGCTAAACAGCCCCCACACACTCAGGATGGCGTGTCGAAGACAGATTCTTTATTTATTCATTTCTTTATTTCTTTCTCTACTCTTTTGGGCTGCGTGGCTCCAGGAGAACAGATTGAGAGTGGGCCGCAGACGAAGATAGATGGGAGGGTAAAGAGGCTGGGAGCGAGGAGGAGAGGCGGAGGAGAGGGGCTGGGAGCGAGGAGAGGAGGAGAGGAGGAGAGGAAGAGAGGAGGAGGAGAGGGGCTGGGAGTGAGGAGAGGAGGAGAGGAGGAGAGGAGGAGAGGAGGAGAGGAGGAGGAGAGGGGCTGGGAGAGGATGAGAGGAGGAGAGGAGGAGGAGAGGGGCTGGGAGTGAGGAGAGGAGGAGAGGAGGAGGAGAGGGGCTGGGAGAGGATGAGAGGAGGAGAGGAGGAGGAGAGGGGCTGGGAGTGAGGAGAGGAGGAGAGGAGGAGGAGAGGGGCTGGGAGAGGAGGAGAGGAGGAGAGGAGGAGAGGAAGAGAGGAGGAGGAGAGGGGCTGGGAGTGAGGAGAGGAGGAGAGGAGGAGGAGAGGGGCTGGGAGAGGAGGAGAGGAGGAGAGGAGGAGAGGAAGAGAGGAGGAGGAGAGGGGCTGGGAGTGAGGAGAGGAGGAGAGGAGGAGGAGAGGGGCTGGGAGAGGAGGAGAGGAGGAGAGGAGGAGAGGAGGAGAGGAGGAGGAGAGGGGCTGGGAGAGGAGGAGAGGAGGAGAGGAGGAGAGGAGGAGGAGAGGGGCTGGGAGCCGGCTGCAGATCTGGCCACTCAGGTGGGCAGCCATGTGAGTCAGGAACCCTCCCTTCATGCTTCCTTTATCCTTCCTCCTTTCACCTTCCCTCCTTCCTTCTGTCCTGCCCAGCTTCCTCCCCTCCCTCCTTCCGTCCCTCCATGTTTTTTTTCCTACTGCCAACGTTACTACCTTCCTTACCTACTCCCTCCCTCCCTCCCTCTCCTTCCTGTCTGACTTCTGCCTTCTCCTCCCTCCTTTCTTTTTTCCTGCCCTCCTCCCGTCTTACATTTGTCTCGTGCTTTTCGTCTCGCTATTTCATTTCTGTCTTTCAGGTGAGCTGATGTGTGAGTCCGTTTTAGTTTCCACTTCCTGTGACTCTGACCGCCCAAACTCCAACATCATCATCATCATCATCATATAGACAATTCATCAAATGCCCTACCAGAGAAGGAAACACCTTGGATCACTGCTACTCTACAATCAGCAAAGCATACCATGCGGTCCCCCGAGCAACACTGGGTCACTCTGACCACGCCATGGTCCACCTGATTCCTGCATACAGGCAGAAGCTAAAGCGCTGTAAGCCTGCTGTGAGGACATCAAAACAGTGGACCAGTGAAGCTATGGAGGATCTGCGGGCGTGCTTGGACTGCACTGACTGGGACATGTTCACGACTGCTACCAATAGTCTGGATGAGCTCACAGAGGCTGTGACATCATACATCAGCTTCTGTGAGGACTGCTGTATACCAACACGCACCAGGGTAAGCTACAACAACGACAAACCCTGGTTTACAGCTAAACTCAGAAGGTTGAGGTCAGAGAAAGAGGCTGCGTTTAGGAGTGGGGACAAAGAAAGTTTCAAGGAGTCGAAGAACAGGTTTAGCAAGGCGGTGAGGGAGGCTAAACGACTGTACTCAGAGAGACTAAAACACCAATTCTCTGCAAACGACTCTGCTTCTGTCTGGAGAGGGCTCAGGCAGATTACCAACTACAAGCCCAGAGCCCCCCACTCCACTAACGACTCCCGCCTGGCCAACGACCTGAATGAGTTCTACTGCAGATTTGAAAGACAATTGGACAGTCCTGAACTACCCCTTCCCACCCAGGAGGCCTCCCACCTCCCCCCCTCTACAGTGACGACTCTCTCCATTCAGGAGGGTGAAGTTAACAGACTTTTCAAGAGGCAGAATCCCCGCAAAGCAGCTGGGCCGGACTCTGTCTCTCCAGCCACCCTCAAGCACTGCGCTGACCAGCTGTCTCCGGTGTTTACCTACATCTTTAACACCTCCCTTGAGACATGCCATGTGCCAGCCTGTCTCAAGTCCTCCACCATCATCCCTGTGCCCAAAAAGCCAAGGCCAACAGGACATAATGACTACAGACCCGTCGCCCTGACCTCTGTGGTAATGAAGTCTTTCGAGCGCCTGGTGCTGGCACACCTTAAATCCATCACTGACCCTCTACTGGACCCCCTGCAGTTTGCCTACAGAGCCAACAGGTCTGTGGACGATGCAGTTAACATGGCCCTCCACTTCACCCTACAGCACCTGGACTCCCCAGCATCCTATGCCAGGATCCTGTTTGTGGACTTCAGCTCTGCCTTCAATACCATCATCCCCGCCCTGCTTCAGGACAAGCTCTCCCAGCTGAACGTGCCTGATTCCACCTGCAGGTGGATCACAGACTTCCTGTCTGACAGGAAGCAGTGCGTTAAGCTGGGAACACAAGTCTCTGACTCCCGGTCCATCAGCACCGGATCACCTCAGGGCTGCGTCCTTTCTCCTCTGCTCTTCTCCCTGTACACCAACAGTTGCACCTCCAGTCACCCGTCCGTCAAACTCCTGAAGTTTGCGGACGACACCACCCTTATTGGGCTCATCTCTGGTGGAGACGAGTCTGATTATAGGTGGGAAGCGGCCAACCTGGTGACCTGGTGCAGCCAGAACAACTTAGAGCTCAATGCTCTTAAGACAGTGGAGATGGTTGTGGACTTCAGGAGGAACACAGCCCCACTCACCCCCATCACCCTGTGTGACTCCCCAGTCAACACTGTGGAGTCCTTCCGCTTCCTGGGCACTATCCTCTCCCAGGACCTCAAGTGGGAACTGAACATCAGCTCCCTCATCAAGAAAGCACAACAGAGGATGTACTTCCTTCGGCAGCTGAAGAAGTTCAACCTGCCAAAGACAATGATGGTGCACTTCTACTCAGCCATCATTGAGTCCATCCTCACCTCCTCCATCACCGTCTGGTACGCTGCTGCCACTGCCAAGGACAAGAGCAGACTGCAGCGTATCATCCGCACTGCTGAGAAGGTGATTGGCTGCAATCTGCCTACCCTCGAGGACCTGCACACCTCGAGGACCCTGAGGCGAGCGAGGAAGATTGTGGCCGACTCCTCCCACCCTGGACACTCCCTGTTTCAGTCACTCCCCTCCGGCAGAAGGCTGCGGTCCATCAGGACCAATACCTCACGCCACAAAAACAGTTTCTTCCCTTCCGCTGTTGGCCTCTTCAACAAGGCCAAGGGACCACACTGACTCTAATGACTTCTTGCTTAAAACACACTGCTTTTTGCACTGCATTACAAAATGGTATCTTTTACATTTGTATTTTTGTAATATTTGTATTTTTGTATTTTTATATTGTAATTTACGGCAACTTATATTTTATTTTATTGTATATTTAATTATATTCTAATCCCACTTAGTACTGCTAGTTTATGTACCCTTAGTATAGATAGTCCACATATTTAAATTTTAGGTATATGTTTATTGTATGCACCTTCCTGCCAAAGCAAATTCCTTGTCTGTGCAAACTTTCACGGCGAATAAATCCCATTCTGATTCTGATCATCATCATCATCATCATCATCATCACCACCGACTTGATCACAGGTTAATATTAACCACAGCAACCATCCCCCTTAAATCCATGGTGTATTTTTACCACCTGGCACATAATCCAGGCTTGAACACCGGCCGTTTTGTTACATAAGAATGCATCACGCTCTGATCTGGGGCGGGAGCCATCATCGGTGACAGCCAGGCGCCAGCTGAGGTCCGTTAGTCAGTGAAGATGACATGGTTGGTATTTACCTAGCGATGACGCGCTGTCGGAGGTACATTGGACCCTGGTCAGTCCAACATTACCCAGAATGCACTTCAGACCCGTGTATGTGTCAACCTAGGGATAGTGTTTCTGTTCAGACTAATAGAATCAAATGGAAATTATATGGGATCAAATTATTTTTTCATAAATCATGAGAGAAACGATGACTGAAGCCAGTAGCTACGAGGATGGTAATTTTCTCCCTCTCTCTCTGAGGGACTCTGACGGCTTTCTTGTTGTTGTAGATACATGGGTATTTAATCACAGTGTGTGTGTGTGTGTGTCTGTGAGTGTGTTGTGTGGCAAGTGTGTGTGTTACAACAGGGCTTACCGGGACTGTAATATTATGCTTTTGAGAACAGCAGGCTGAAAAAAGATGGTGGAAAGTGGAAGAGGAGTTGTGTGTGTGTGTGTCTCTTTGCTTTCTTGTTCGTGTGTGTGTGCAAAACAGAATCCCACTCAATAGCTGATCTGGGACAAGCCATTAGCAATCTTTGAGGGATGCCAAAGACCCCCTCATATACAAACACGCACACATATACACACACCCACTTACACACACACACAACCTGACTGGCCACATGTTATGGTAGTCACGTCGACAGGAGGCCTTCGTCTGGTTACTGGGAACCAGCCCATTGCATTCTGGGATGCAGCCCACCCCCTGTGTTGCATCATGATGATGAAGCTTCACAGGCCTGGTGTCCCTCCAGCCTGAAGGTGACTGGCATCTGTTTCCTCCCCTCTCCTCCTCGCTCCTCTCGCACTCCCTCCATGCCTCCTCCTCTCCTGCCTCTCCTTCCTCTCTCCCTTTTTCTCCTTCCTCGTCTCCAGAGGGAGAAGGGCGTTTCTGGGGGAAGAGAGAGCCTTCTATAGGGCCTTCTATTTCTCTTCCTGCCTCCCTCACTCCCTCCCTCTCTACCCTCCCTCACTCTGCTCTATCCTCCCTCAAATGCTCACCCTCCTTCCTTCTCTCTGCCCACCCTTCCCTCTAACTCTCTCTTCTATGAACTGGCTCCCATTAACACTCCACCCCATCCAATTTGCTCTCAGCCTCTTCTGTTGGGCACCCTAAGCCTCTCTTCTCCCCTCCAATCCTCTCCTCTCCCCTTCTCTCCTCTCTTCTTCTCTCCCCTTCTCTCCCCTCCTCTCCTCTTCCCTCCTCTCCATTCCTCTCCTCAATTCTCTCCTCTCCCCTTCTCTCCTCTACTCTCCCCTTCTATCCTCTCCTCTCCATGTATCTCCACTCCCCTGTTCTCGTCTTCTCTTCTCTTTCTTTTGTGTTAATGATGAGCTGCCTAGCAACTCTGCTACATTCTAAAGGCCTTCATCACTAATCAAATCAAATCAAATGTATTTGTATAGCCCTTTTTACACGCAAGCATGTCACAGAGGGCTTCACATATGCCCATAGAACTGCCCCTCAACCAACCTAAACCCTCACTACAACACTAAAGACAGACATAGAAAGAGAGAGAGGGGGATGGATGGATGGAGGGAGAGATGGAGATACAGAGAGAGAGGGAGATGGAGGGAGGGAGATAGAGAGAGGGAGATGAAGAGATAAATCAGGCATTCTGATATAAATCACAAGAGGAAGGTCAGGGTGGCAGCCAGAAAGCTGTCAGAAGGGCCCTGTCACCCTGCCTCTGTCCTTAAATCTTCCTCTGTCTGCCTCTGTTTACAAATCTCCCTCTGCCGTTGTCTCTGTCCTCAGGCTTCCTCTGCCTTTGTCTCAAAATATTCCTCTGGCTCCAGATTTTCCGCCAAATCTTCATCTGTCTTTTCCCTACCTCTATCCTTTACTACTACCTCCGTTCCTGCCTCTGCCTTTGTCTCTTCCTTTCTCTTTAAATCTTTCTCTCTCTGCCTTTGTCTATGCCTCCTTTTTAAAATGATATATATTTTGAACCCGGCCTCTGCCTCGGTCTCTCTCTCCTTCTCCTGCATCTGTTTCTTCAGCGTTCATCATGTTTCCTCCATCAGTTCAACAACGTCCTTGAGCAATCAAGGGTCTTTCACAAAATCACATAGTTGATGTGTGGCGGAAGGCTTTCATTCATCAGTGAGCCAGCCCCTCCGAAGCCTACAGACTGCCTCAGACACGTGTTACTCCAGCTCATAGGCACTAGAGGTGGTTCGCGACCACACCGAGCAGATGGGATGGGTGTAGCTCCGTGGTAGAGTATTCAAATGTGGATCAAGAGGACCCAGGTTCAAATCCCACCTAGTGAGTTGCTTTGGAGAAAGCCATCTGCTAAATCAATCATGGTTTAGATCTCCACAAGACAGCCAGGATGTCTTGTTGGTCTCGCGGTAGGCTCAGGGGACCTGGGGTCAATCCCCTATGTAAACACATTATTTCCGGAGCAAAATATACTCGTAATCAAATCAACTTGTTTGAGTTGTTTTCCCCACAATGTTGTTATGTTAAAAGTTGAAAGATGTGTGTGTTTTTACGGCAGAATAATGAGCAATGCACTCTTATCCATAATTAGCGTTTTCCTACACAGACCCTAAACACTGAACGCTCTAACTAGCCGCTCAGGGCTGAAATACAGCCTAATGGTTTGTTATTTACACTGTGAAGAGATCCAACTTCTCTACACAGCATCCTCTAACAGTGTGTCAGTTCTTTAATTAAACAGCAAAGCCCTCTGAATGCTAGTGGTTGTTTTGTGTTATTCATTCATGGTGCAAATGTCAGCCACAGATGTAGCTGAAACACGTTGTAAATGTGTCTGTTCAGATGTATAGCTTGATAACAGAGGAATAGACTGACAGAGAGGAGGAGAAGGATAGAGTTAGACAGAGAAAGGGAGAGATAATGAGCATTCATTGAGAATGCAATAGATGGATGGATGGAGAGAGGGAGGGATGGAGAGAGAGGGATAGAGAGAGATAAAGAGAGAGAGAGAGAGAGAGAGAGACGAGCTTCACAGAGGAGCTCACACAAACGGATGGAGAGAGTTTTGAGTTTCAACACACCATTATTGTTCCCTTGAGGATGGGCTGGACATTTCACGATGCTTCTATAAAACATCAAATCTCCTCATGACCCACAGAGCCAAACAATAAATCAAAAACAAACTCTACTTAAAACAAAGTGGGGTGGGAGAGTGCCCTATGTTGTGAACCTCATTTAGCAGACGCTTTTATCTAAAGCGACAAACAAACAGCAGAAGATCAAGGATCAGAAGTGCTCGTAGTTCTACAGTATTTCATTGATCAGAGTCAAGGAACGGTCTGTATTTACAGCCTCCATTCGCAAAGTAACCACTTCTCACAGTCACCCAGAAATCCTTATTATAGTGCCACAAGAACATATCAATTGCAGTGCAACATGTTCCACATTACAGTAGCTTGTTGATTCATGTATAGTGAGCAAAGATTAATAATGCAATAATAAGAGCTCAACTCCTCAACTACAGTCTTACAAAAACGTCTAAATTACAATAATGCAAAGCAAACTGCAGTTCAGCATTTGGCAGGTTCAGAATCAACAAACATTCAGCAAAGGCTGAAGTGGAGTCAGAGAAAATGTTAAACACATGTTGTGTGATAGAACAACATTAGTAGTATTACTAGCATTAGCATTCAAGTATGTACCTGTTTGTTTGTAGAATGTCTAGTTACTGTATTAAATCATGATACTTTAATTGGTCTTGAAATGGCGAGTGTCTTACAAAGTGCCCATTGATTCACGCTTCATGTTGGTTTATGACATCCCCAATGAACAAAGGACTATAATATTATTACAAACCAACCATGGTTTAAATTCATATCAACTACTAGCAGCCCCGTTCAAGCAAGGGTGTGGACGTACCCCAATGGGCCAAGGTCCTCTTTAGCCCCCAAAGCAATCCTTACGGTGGCCAATCACCCTGCAGGTGATATAACCTCAAATGTGGTGTGAAATATCTTCAGTATCATCATACGAGCAATGGCCTTGATTCTTAATATAATCCAAGCCTATGCCTGGATTCTCCTCCGATTCTCCTTCTCAACATTACGAACGATCTCCCTGCGAGTCAGTTCTTATCTGGCTGGAGAGCTCAGTGAGAACCCCTCTAACTGTGTTACTCCGTCCCCGTGCCTTCCACAGACTTCAGCCACTGTGTGACCCTCGTCACGGCAGGTCAGGAACACGCACGTGGCTCCAGGCAGCCTCGGGACTGAGCGCCCATGTGAGCTCTTCAGGCCCCGCCTCCCGGAAGCAACACAGCGTCTGGGGACCGCAGCCGGGTCCTTCTGGCAGGAGCAGGGGTCCATTCACCTCCAGCCGAGTCATCATGAAGCTGTCTACCTTCCTTTCATGACTTGATCTGGATGTGGATTTCAGCTGTTTATTGGGAGGTCTGATTGCAGTCAGAGATGCAACATGAAGAATCCTACCCAGGAACCTGATTCATGTCCTAAGTGGTACATGCTTATCAGATGAACCTGATTCATGTCCTAAGTGGTACATGCTTATCAGATGAACCTGATTCATGTCCTAAGTGGTACATGCTTATCAGATGAACCTGATTCATGTCCTAAGTGGTACATGCTTATCAGATTAACCTGATTCATGTCCTAAGTGGTACATGCTTATCAGATGAACCTGATTCATGTCCTAAGTGGTACATGCTTATCAGATGAACCTGATTCATGTTCTAAGTGGTACATGCTTATCAGATGAACCTGATTCATGTCCTAAGTGGTACATGCTTATCAGATGAACCTGATTCATGTCCTAAGTGGTACATGCTTATCAGATTAACCTGATTCATGTCCTAAGTGGTACATGCTTATCAGATGAACCTGATTCATGTCCTAAGTGGTTCATGCTTATCAGATGAGACACCAGAGCCCCCATTATTATATTATTTTGATGATGATTTATTATTCATATTTCTGGTAATAATGCATTAGTGACCACTACACTATACAGCTATTACATCTGTACTGCATTGACGCTATGTTGGGTTTTTGTGATGTATGCTGTTGGCGTCCATATATCTATGCAGTGTAACAGGTTTAGTAGTTGTGCTCTGGAGAAAACCTTGTTTGTGCTTCTGAAACCATCAACACATCGATAATATAAAACACAACTGAATTCACATGCATACTGTAATTCACAAGCTCTCTCTGTCTAAATCATCAATCACTCTCCTCTCCGTCTGTTTCTCTCTCTCCCTTTCTCTCTCCATTTGTATTTTTCCCTTTTTCTCTCACCGTCTCCATCTCTCTCTTCCTCTCTGCTACTGTATCCCCCTATCAGCTATTCCACTCTGTGCAATTTTATATCTCTGCTGTTCCCAGTCTGCCCAACCTGATATATATTGATCACAGGGTCAGCTAATGCAATGCAGCTAATGTCTCTACTGTGGTGTGTCCTCCCTATCAACCACTAACTGGATCAGGGTTCACACACACACACTGGCATACAGACACACACACACAGACAGACAGACAGACAGACACACACACACACACACACACACAGACAGACAGACAGACAGACAGACAGACAGACAGACACACACACACACACACGCACACACACAGAGACAGACAGTCACACACACAGACAGACAGACACACACACACACACACAGAAGCACACACACACACACTGGCATACAGACAAACACACACAGGCCGACAGACAGACAGACAGACAGACAGACAGACAGACAGACACACACACACACACACACAGACAGACAGACAGACAGACAGACAGACAGACAGACAGACACACACACACACACACACACACACACACACACACACAGAAGCACACACACACACTGGCATACAGACAAACACACACAGGCCGACAGACAGACAGACAGACAGACACACACACACACACACACACACACACACACACATACACACACACAAACACACACACACACACACAGAAGCACACACATACACTGGCTAACACACAGACAGACACACACATATAAGCACACACACTAATAAGCACACACACACAGAGGCACATACACAGACAAGCAGACACGTAAGCTCACAAATATTCATGCACAGAGAAAGATGCACACACACATTCATGCACACATACTAGCACGCATACACACACATTAACTCTGACAAGCCTCCCCCGGTGGTTCCAGAGACAGACTAAGCCGAGACATGATACCACTCCACCCTTTGACTGGGCCCAGATCGAGAACCAAAACCAGAACCAGACCCATTCAACCCCCTGTTGCCCGTGGTCCTTGTTCACATCCATCTGCTTGGGGACAGCCAGCTCTGTCTTCCCCCCTCCCCATCCTTACCTCCTCGCACCTCGCTAAGACAGCATATGGCAGTCACTCCCCCCCTGCTGGTCCTCGACTGATTCTCCTCCATATTGCCACATAAACCCCTCCTATCCCCCAGCCTGCCCCCCAATGAGAGCCAGGGCTGCAAGGAGCAGAGAAGATTCCAGGCTGACCCACATTCATCATTTCTGTGTCTGCAGGGGGACGGGGGGGGGGGACGACGACACCTGAGGACCAGTCAGCATGGAGACGGATGAGTCCTGACAGACGACACCGTCTTGCCCTTGCACTGTTCCTGCCCCTTCCCCCTCCCACTCTCCTACCCACTCCCAGGCCCCCTGATACCCACCTGCCCCTCCCTTCTCTCCTTCCTTCCTTCCTTCCTTCCCGTCTCCCCCTCCTGTCTCTTATACTCCCCTCCATTGACTGTTAAATATAACATTTTGCCCCCCCCCCCAAAAAAAAAAAACTATATTCTACACAATACACATTAGGTACGACATACTAGGTACAGTTCCCTGCTGAAAACAGACAAGTCTTCCTCACTGAGCCAGTTGCTTTCTTGTTGCAGCAAATGGCTAAGTACAAATATTGAAAACAAAATACATTCATGAACTCCTGCAGTATGATAATGCGAGAGCTTGGCAAACACATTTTGGGACAAGATCAAGATTGGGTTTGGTGTGTACAAAATAAAAAAAGAATTTAGGTGCACCAGTGTGTTGTAGACGTTGTCTAACTGACTGTGTTCTAATGAGACATGTTGGTGCAATTGAGTGTGAATGATGAAGCGTTGCAAGTGGGAGCGTGTGTAATGCGTTTGCATTGAGTGTGCGTGTGTGTTAAGCAAGCATGTGGGAGGCAGCTAATGGAGCCTGTTAATCCAGCTCCATGTTGGTGTGATCCTGTTTACCCACAGAGATTAGACAAATAAAGAGGAATCTAGATAATCAACAGATATGGCTCCAAACCAAATCAGGCTGGGAGGAGGGGGAGGAGGAGGAGGAGGAGGAGGAGGAGGAGGAGGAGGAGGAGGAGGAGGAGGAGGAGGAGGAGGAGGAGGAGGAGGAGGAGGAGGAGGAGAAAGAAGGAGAAGGAAGGGAGGAGGAAAAACAAGAGGAAGAGCAGGAGAAGAGGAGGTAAGGAAAATGCAGCAAAACAAGCTGCCGTCTTTCTCATGAATACAAGAAAAGAGAGAGAGCGAGAGAGAGAGAAAGTGTGTGTGAGAGAGAAAAAGGCCCACAGAAACCTTGGGAGGGATTACTGAACGATTTCCATACATGGAAATCAATATGCAACCACAAATAGACACAGGCAGAGCTCCTGGTCCTTGAAGCAGGGAGTGAGAAACACATCTGACAGTGCAACTGAAAAAGCATGTGCCCTTGTCCAAATGTTGCAATCACCTCCTGGAGTTGCAAAGCACACAGTCTACAACTCAAACCCTGATACACAACATGTACACTGTAGCATGTACCCAAAGTATTTGCGTGCAAGTGTGTGTGCGTGTGTGTCTGTGCATGCATGATTGTGCATCTTTATGCGTTTGTGTGTGTGAGTAGGTGTGTGTGTGTACATGCGTGTGTTTGACCTTTAGCTTTGGACCGTGCCTGTGTGTATGACAACACATGAGCAGTCATGCGTGTGCCTAGTGTGAGGAGGCAGTGCACGCACGCCAGCCAGTAAATGGTTTTACAGCCAACATCACATGTAGCTAAATGGACCTGGGAGCCAGGTTTGGATTGACAGGGAGATGGAGTGTGTTTAGGAGGAGAAGGGACAGGGACAGTTAGGAGAGAGAGAGGGGCTGGGGGGAGGCAGGGGACTGGGAGGGAGGTAGGAAGGCTGAGGCAGGGGGCTGGGAGGGAGGTAGGAAGGCTGAGGCAGGGGGCTGGGAGGGAGGTAGGAAGGCTGAGGCAGGGGGCTGGGAGGGAGGTAGGAAGGCTGAGGCAGGGGACTGGGAGGGAGGTAGGAAGGCTGAGGCAGGGGGCTGGGAGGGAGGTAGGAAGGCTGAGGCAGGGGGCTGGGAGGGAGGTAGGAAGGCTGAGGCAGGGGGCTGGGAGGGAGGTAGGAAGGCTGAGGCAGGGGGCTGGGAGGGAGGTAGGAAGGCTGAGGCAGGGGGCTGGGAGGGAGGTAGGAAGGCTGAGGCAGGGGGCTGGGAGGGAGGTAGGAAGGCTGAGGCAGGGGGCTGGGAGGGAGGTAGGAAGGCTGAGGCAGGGGGCTGGGAGGGAGGTAGGAAGGCTGAGGCAGGGGGCTGGGAGGGAGGTAGGAAGGCTGAGGCAGGGGGCTGGGAGGGAGGTAGGAAGGCTGAGGCAGGGGGCTGGGAGGGAGGTAGGAAGGCTGAGGCAGGGGGCTGGGAGGGAGGTAGGAAGGCTGAGGCAGGGGGCTGGGAGGGAGGTAGGAAGGCTGAGGCAGGGGGCTGGGAGGGAGGTAGGAAGGCTGAGGCAGGGGGCTGGATAGACGCACGAGATAGCATCAGTTGGGGGAAGGAATAGAGGAAAGAAAATACGAGAAGAGTAGAGCCAAACAGAACAGAACCGTGTGCTCTGTTTACCTGAACCCTGAAAGGTCAGCTGGGGGTAAAGTACCTGGTGCCTAAAGAACATCTCTGACCTTGGAGGCCAGTGAGTGGGGAGGAAAGAACAGAAGAAGAGAGAGGTCACATGACTAACGAGACACAGCGTAGACAGGTAGTATTTTGCAGCTACCGCTGTCTGGGTTTGGGCCCCCTCTATAAAGGCTGCAAACACACCAGACCTGACCTTGGTACTGCTGCATCTAGTCTACAGGCTTAATTTGAATGTTGCTTAAGCATTTTGGGGTAAGCACAGTCAATAGTAAATTGACGTTAGCTGCATCATTTAGCCGCTGCTAAAAAATTCACTATGGGACCAGATAGCATGCTAATAAGGCTAGTGCTAACATCATGACTGGGATACAGTAGGTCGGCTATAGGTCAGCTGATGTGTACATTTGCATGCTAAGATGGTTAAAAAGAGTTAGCATGGATCCTGCTAGCCCAGTCAGCAGCTTGCATGCTAGCTTGTTTAGAAGAGTACATATTATTTATTACTGTAATGAGAAGTCTCACCATATTTGACAACTCAGACACTGGTCTTGATTAGCCTACATTTGCTAGTAGGCTATTGGGATAGGTACTTCTGCTTGTCAATAGGAATCAAACAAACTAGATACCTGCAGCAGAGCCTGGGTCATTGGTGGTGATTCAGGACCGATTGTTATCATTGATAATGGCTGCTATTAGCTTTGGGATTAAGCTGCTAGAAAACCGTCTATAAAAGTCCAATGCTATGGATTTTTGCCGCCACTACATGCCCTGGGACTCGCTAGGATGCTAATATGAATAGTTCAGGGCTTGGGGCTGAGATGCACTGTAAGCTTATTGCAATGGGAATTATCATGCTAAAATGGATGCGCTAACCTACTCCTAAGATAAATGGCTGATGTTATCTGGGGGAGTTAGCATGCTTACTGTAGATAGCTAAAATAGATATAGACTGGATTAAGCCATGTGAGCAAGCATTAGTATAGCGCCAAAGGTTAATTACCATTGCTCTGTCAGTTGTTAACCATTTGCTG
Source organism: Osmerus eperlanus (assembly GCF_963692335.1). Lineage (NCBI taxonomy): Eukaryota > Metazoa > Chordata > Actinopteri > Osmeriformes > Osmeridae > Osmerus > Osmerus eperlanus. Next base: position 6,357,105 of record NC_085028.1, read on the forward strand.
GCTATGACCTTACCGAAACCGAAACTGTTAACATCCATACAATTCAAAATGCAATTGTCTCACCTTGCCAAAGAGAGCATGAGCAACACAACTTCTCTTCCCTGAAGGCCCAGTCCACATGTTCAACCTCAAGGTGAAAACAGTTTTATCTTCTCAATGTGTCTTTGAGTAAATTCATGCTGAGCCAATTAAAGAAAAGGGAAGCAGGAAGCTGGAATAGAGAGAAGCGACTGATAGGCCTAATGGGCCCACATGGGACCGGTTCTGAAGATCCACTGGTTTAATCTGCTCTGCTTTACTTGCATAGCTGCATGCCTGGTTGACTTCCTGTCTGTTTGCCTGACTTCCTGTCTACCTGATCAGCCTACCTGTCTGTCTGTATGCGATTATCTGTATCACCTGTCTGTCAAAAACACAGATTTCCAGTCTGTGTGCCTGTTTAACTGCAGATGTTTGCAGGGTTTCATAATTAGCTCTAGCATCAACGTACCGCCAGTCCAGTTTGAATGTGCCCAGGATTAAAGGAGACAGGCAGCAGTTAGCTACAGTACCTGTCAGGCATGTGTCTAATTAAGCACGACATACTGTACTGTATCTCCATACCTTAACACTGTTTACTCTGGACAACATGACATGGCTTTCTCTCTTCGTCTTCTGTGAGTAAAGAGGAAGTAGAGAGCCATGTAGGGCACAATTCCTGCTGCTATTGGTTGATTGATATTGACTCTGGCTGTCTGGCTCCCTTAATTAGTTGTTTGCCTGTTTGCACGAACACAACTTTTTTGCAACTCTCTTTCTCTCTCCCTCTCTTTCTTCCACCTTCTCTCTTGTTATATCTCTGTCTCATACCCTTCTGTCAATTATTCTTGCTGGAAACTACCAGTCGTCTCTATTAAAGCAACCATGCTAAATAACCTACCAGTCCAAGTCAGTTCTATTTTGGGCTTTTCTCCTGCATATGCAGTGTACAGTATTGTAGGAGAGCCAGTGTGTTGTAAAGAACTGACAGCAGAGAGTCTTGGAGAGCAGAGACATTCTGACTATGGCGTTCTCCTCCCCTCCCCTCCCCTCTCTCTTTCTACCATCTCACAGAAAGGTGCTGCTGATGCCTGTATGTTAGTAAGGGGCTGGTACACATACAAACAGCTCAACTCTTGTCTTTTTCAAATTCCGCTTAGAGTGTACATTCATTCTAACGAGCAAGAACTGCAATACAAAGAATTATGCTTGAATACCATATACACACAGACTCACACACATGCAATCCCACACATACACATTCTCTCTCTGTCTCTCTCTCACACACACATACACACACACATACTCACACACACAGACATGAGCCCATGCACAATACCTGACACACTCACACAAAGGGAAACATTTTGTTAGTGTCGTGACAGAGCAAAGGAAAAGAATAAGCTACAAATAACGTTCTAATTTTCCTACCCCTCAGTGACTGTAACACATCAATTTCTTAAAAAATGGAAGGACCATTAGCTAAATGGAAGTGTTCTGCTTGAAGACAATTTCATTAACAATTTCCTGCTTTGGAAAAGACAAAAGTGCTATGGGTAAACCATGATGATGGTTAATTTGCTGGTCTATTGGTGTGTTATTTCTCATAGTCTAACAAAAATGCCATAATATCCCCCCAGACACACTCATTCTTCCTACTCTGCATGAACCCAACGCACACATGTGGCTATGTCAATGAGCCACTGACCCTGGTTCATAGTAAGAGCTCAGGCCATTATGCCCTAAATCTGTGCTCTACATCGTTAGCTTGGCCTGTCCCTGACTCTACATGAGACACACACAGACAGACACGCACACACGATCAGACAAACAACTGCAAACGATGCACTCCACACACACGCATATACCTAGACACACACACATTCACACATACATGGACAAACACACACACACCCATGATCAGACAGACACCTGCAAACTTTGCACTCCACACACACATTCTGTACATATAGATAACCTGTTCCTGTATTTTCCAGTTGTGAGGGCAATCCGTCGAGCAGAGCCACAATGACACACTCAAATGTTTCTATCGTTCAAGGTTTTCCATTCCTTGGAGCCGTCGCCAGTTTTTTATTAAACCTCTGCGATATTTGTTCCTTCCAATTATTTCAACAAACACTTTGTTCCTGTCCAATGAGGCTGAGTCTGGGGATTTCTCATAAAGCAGCAGAAATCAATATGGCTCCACATCTCTGGATTGCTTCGTTGTCCTGGAACAACGCTGGTCAACATTAATATGTCATGTATTAGATTGATCACAGGGCCCACTGCACAAATATTTAACTGTGGAATAAATAAGAGGGAAAACATCGATCTGAAAGCCAAAGATGTAAGACGGGCTATAAATGTTTGAGGTGTAGGGGCAGGTGTGTGTGCGTGTGTGAGAGAGAGTTACTTCCTGATAGGAGTTACAGATGGCAAGCAGAGTCTTTCTAGAAACAAATAAGCACTTCTCAAGGGACTTCATCTCTTTTGTTTTCTCAAATCAGACAAGAACCTCATCAAAACATTCACTTTCATAACTGACTCACACATCACAGGTGTACTACGAAAAGTACAAAATCAAACCTAATGCTCTGTTGTTCAGTCTCAAATAAAACATACCCTGGGTAAGAGAACCCTCTCTCTCTCTTTCTCTCTATGTCCCCCCCCCTCTCTCTCTATCTCTCTATTTTGCTCTCTCTCTCTCTCTCTCTGTCTTTCTCTCTTCCTCTCTCCCTTTCTAGCTCTCTCTGTCTCTCTCTCTTTATACTTATCTCTCCCTAATTCTCTCCACCCCTCCCCTCTCTCTCTCTGTCTGCCTCCCTCCTCCTCCCCTCCTCTCCCTCTGTCAGCTCAGTATTGTTGGGTTTGATGGGAGCAAGGCTGATGTGTCTAGCCTGCTCCAGGTTCAGGAGACAGGAGGAATATCTAGCTCTTCCAGAAGCCTGTCTTAAAGACTGACGATCAGGGGCACAGGGACAGCTCACACACACAGCTGTGACACCCAGGCCAGGCCACTGAAGGGACAGCTAGGCAGGCAGACAGGCAGGCAGGAAAGGAAAACATACAGATAGTTTGGCTCATACAAAAACATACTAAAACAAAGACTGTATACAATATTATTTTGTGATCTAGGAATTGAGTTTTGAGTTGCCAGACAGGAAGACAGACATGCAAACAAACATCCAGCGGTAAAGGAGACAAGCGGGGAAGACAGACAGGTCAGTCAGACAAGCAGATAGACAGACAGACAAGCAGATAAACAAGTGCAACAGACAAACAGGCAAGTAAACAGTTAGAAAGGGTAGGCAGACTGGGCAGGCAGGCAGACTAACAGGCAGACTGGCCTGTCTGATGATGTGACAGAGCGACACTGTCAGCTCCAGGAGAGGGCTCCTCCTCAACACTCAAACCCCCTCAGACAGCCCGACGTACACACATGAACACACGCGCACACGTACAAACACACACAAAGTCATCCCCGGTAACATGCTGGGAAAATAACAGCAACCACACCTTGATTCATAACTTCATCACCTCTTCCTCCTCCCCCACTCTCTCCTCCTCCTCTCCTCCTCCACCTCCACACTCCTCCTCAGAACTACCAAGCTAAACACCCAGTGTTAAGAAAAGCTACCTTTGTGTCATTGTGTGTGTGTATGTTTGTGTTTGCATGCACACACTCACACACACACACACACACATACACACACACACACACACACACACACACCACAGACCAACAGATAAGGACAGAGCAGAATCAGGCTAGAATACATATTACACTATTTTACTACTGCTCTTGTACTTCCTTCAGTCTTCCATAGATCTTTTTGGTTACTCCGGGTTATGTGTATATATCTTGGTACAGTAGATCTCTCCAGGTTCAACATATCTCTCTGGCACAGTATATGTCTCCAGGTACAGCTCTCTCCCATACAATATATCTTTCTGGTGCAGTAGGTGTCTCCCAGGCACAATAGATTTTTCTGGTACAGTATATCTCTCCAGGTAGAGTATGTCTGTCCCATATTGTAGATCACTCGAGTACGGTAGATCTTTCTGGTGCAATAGTTCTTTCCCAAGCACAGTATAATTCTCTAGTGCAGCAGAATTCTACCAGTACAACATCTTTATTTGGTGAAGTAGATCTCTCCAAGCACAGTAACCCTCTCCAAGCACAGTAACCCTCTCCAGGTACAGTAACCCTCTCCAAGTACAGTAACCCTCTCCAGGTACAGTAACCCTCTCCAAGTACAGTAACCCTCTCCAGGTACAGTAGACCTCTGTGGCTTTCTCCAGACGTGGTCAGAGGCCTGTGAGAGCCCACGCCAGCTTGATGCTCTCCGCTCCCTAATCCCAACAGAGCTTCACACTCCACTGGGTCTATTGACCACCAGCTGGAGTGCTGAACTGTGTTAAAGTGCCATTTAACCAGGTCACCCCCCCCCCCCCCCCATACCACTCCATCAGCTGATTAGATGGAGTGTATGATTCGGAAGTCACAAGTAGATATATCACACACTCTGCACTTGTCCAAAACTGTCCCCCTATCAGCACAGTCCTGGTCTAAATCCCAAAAGAGACTCCAAAGAAATAGCTGAATTGATGACGTGTGCAGTTCTTTGCAGGGTGTGGATTGAGTTATTGATTGATTTTATTCGATTGTTGAAAACAGGATTAAAACTCGTTCAGGGATGTGTTCTCCCACTCACGGCTCATTAAGCAGGTCAAATGTCAACCTCTGGCCAATCAATGAGTTTCACAGCAAGTACTCGGCTCTATCATGGTCTGCACACATCATCTCCTGGAAGTCGAGATTGTGATTTTACAACGCCACTGCCTGATCCAGTCATTCAACACCGCACACAGACGCACACACTCCCACACCAAAAACAGACAATCGCACAATGACACACCACACACAGACACATTACAATCACACCACACGCACAGGTGGGCTGATATCATCTCTGTCACATCAAGGACTGAGAATCACCGCACAGGAAACTCTTCAACCAATCAAAGTGCACAAACAACTTACAGTAACGCTCACAAGAGCCAAATCAAGAGAACATTTCAGTGAGGCGAGGAAGTAATTTCATCAAGCTAAAAAGGTTTCTGTCCTGTTCTGGCAAACTGGGACAGCGAGGGATTTGATAAAAGCTCATCATTCACGCTTTCAGAGGCAACCTGAAAATACACCAGAGAGAGAGGAAGAGAGAGACAGTGATAGGTGGAGAGAAAGACTGAGAAGGGGAGAGGGTAGAGAGTGAAAGAGAGTTACAGAGAAAGAGAGAGGGAGAGAGTGAAAGAGATAGACTGGAAGTTAGATAAAAAAGAGAGGGCGGGAGAGAGGGGGAGTGAAAGAGAAAGATGAGTAGAAATGGAGAGAGAGAGAGAGAGAGAGAGAGAGGAGGAGAGGGGGGGAGAGAGAGAGAGAGGAGGAGAGGGGGGGAGAGAGAGAGAACAGACACGGATAAAGATATGAGGGTAGTTTCAGCAGTGAAAAACCACCAGAATCCTGATGTCCAGGTAGAGAACAATGAATTTAGGTAACACTAAAACTTTGAAACACTGCCTGTGTGTGTTTGTGCATGTGTGTGTGTGTGTTTGTATATGTGTGTGTGTGTGTGTGTGTGTGTGTGTGGTGGTGAACAAACCAGTGCTACAGCCCTTTGAGACCAAGATGGCATCCAGTCACAGTAATTATCTTGGGTGTACTTTCAGATCACAACTCCAGCACCCCCAACCTCACATGCAGAGAGAACAGCGTTTACGTTTCAGGTTGCTGACCAACTTGCTTCTGTGTGCAACAGCTGAAGTAAATACTGGTGTTTGGGTGTTCCACTCCACCTGCCTGTTGGACTGGGTATGAGTGATGGCCGTAAGCCTTTGTTTTGGTCTGCCAAGTAAACACACCGATCAATCTGACCTGTGTTTTAGTGCAGATGGATGGCTCAGTGCTGCACCAGCTGCATCCTCGTGTGAGGAATGAGCACCAGCATGCCGCACATTCATCACTACTGTATTTCTGCTAAACCTCCCTTTACTCTTTGTTTAAGTATGTCTGTGTGTGTGTTTGAGTTTGAAACAGATCGCTTGTAAGCTATGTATAGAGAAAGAGAGAGAGAGTGTGTGAACGTGTAAAAGAGAGAATCAAATGTGTCTGTGTGTGTGTGTGTGTGAGAGAGAGAGAGAGAGAGAGAGAGAGAGAGAGAGAGAGAGAGAGAGAGAGAGAGAGAGAGAGAGAGAGAGAGAGAGAGAGAGAGAGAGAGAGAGAGAGAAGGAAGTGTGTGTTGTTGGCTTGCTCTGTGTTCGAGCGGGGTGAGAGTACCACTTGGTTAGTTAGTTTGCCCTACTTGTGCCAACCCCTTAGTTTAATTATTCTCTAATCAAATCCAGAGAGCATAATTTAATCAATCAATCACAACTTCAGTGCCTCAGTGCACCTAATAATGTATTTCCTGAATGGAATATTGTCTCCCAGTACTGGAAACAAGCCTACGAAACACACAATCGCACACACACAGACACACACATTAAAAACACACAGTGGGAATTGAATAAATGAGCAAAATAGTAGTTAGCCTGTTAGTGTTTTTTGGTAGCAGAGTGTCTGGATGTTTGTCTCCTCCCTGTGGCGTGTGTCAGGCCCCATGGTTCTGATAGCCATTATACGCTTCTGTCTGTCCCCGAGTACGCAGATACGATTAGCCCCTAATGCACATTAAAGGGTTATTTCTAAAGCTAATTGATGTGCCATGCTACTGCTCCTCATCTCAGCCAAAACTCATTTATCAACTCCTGAATTAAAAAGTGATGTGTCTGTAATTGGCGTTCTCCACTCCGGCGTCGTCGTGGTTCCTCTGCCATGGAGAGGTGGTTGCTGTGACTGAGACTGGCAAGGCTTCATTACAGCTGGCTGGTGTGTGGGTGTGTGTGTGTGGGTGGGGGGGGGGGGCAGGAGTGTGTGTGTGCGTGTGTAAGACTGTGTGTGTGTGACAGAGTGTGTGTGTGTGGTGTGCGTGTAAATGCAATATAGTGTGTATGTGTAAGAGTGTATGTGTGTCCATGAACCTCTGTGTCTTTTGGGGGTTGAATGTAGGAACAGATGCCTCAACGGCTAACCAGAAAAAAAGATGTGTTGCTGTTTTGTGGTCTTGATGGTTATTCATGGTCTTGCTGTCTGTTTGTTTGTATGCTGGCAAGTAACATACTGCTTTGTTTAGATGTCTCTTGGAACAGTAACTGGTTTGTTAAGTCAAAACAGGCAGGTCAGTCCTCTACAGCAGCTTTTACTGACAAAAACGGACTGCCTGACCTCCATCATGTTCATCTGGGTGGAAGGAATAACATACATACAGGACCCCATACCCAATTTCCTTGGAATTACATAAAGAGATTATTGTGTGACTGAAAGAGTACAGCACAATAGAGCTCTGTGCCTGAAGGCATTGAAAGCAATACAAATCAATTGTGAGCCACTGTAAATTGAGTTAGCTGAGGGACAAGTGTGATAGCAGACGTCAAGGAGATGGAATATGAAAAATCATGTGGAACCCACTAAGCAGTCAGAGACCCCAATAATGAAGGCTAAAGACTAATCTCCTCAATGACATATATCGGTCTTCATCTTTTATGTTCTCTCTCTCTTCTTTCCTCCATCTTTCTTATTCCCTTTCTTTCTTTCTTTCTTCTCTTTCGCTCTCTCTCTCTCCTCTCTCTCTCTCTCTCTCTCTCTCTCTCTCTCTCTCTCTCTCTCTCTCTCTCTCTCTCTCTCTCTCTCTCTCTCTCTCTCTCTCTCTCTCTCTCTCTCTCTCTCTCTCTCTCTGATCTGACCTTCACAGTATATTACTTAGTTCCCCAGACTGAGAAGCTTCAATTGGATTGAATTACATAGTAAGAGCACCAGGATTGAGGTTTATTTCCCCCTGGTCACAACCAGCTGGCTGGCTGGATGACTGGCTGGATGGCTGGCTGGATGACTGGGTGAATAACTGCCTAGATCGATGATGGATGGATGAATAGATAGATGACTGGCTTTCTGATTGGGTGGGTGAGTGGCTGGCTGGCTGCCCGTTTGACTGAGTGGATGGATAGCTGGATGACCAGTTGGCTAGATGGCTGGCTGGCTGGCTGAATGGCTGGCTGACTAGGAAGGTGGATAGAACATCATTACTGTAAAAAGGTTGTTACCTTCACTGTCCTCTGTGGCTCGGGGAAAAATGAATTGAAACGTAAAATTGTCTGTTTCAGAGTGTATTAGAGGTAAGTGCTTTGCCTGCCAGCTGAGTGAGATGGCAAATGCCCTGTTATCAGAAGGCTGCTGACTCAGTTAGAATTTAGCATTTAGCTCTGCATGGTTTAAAAGGCACCCTGACACATTTTATTGTGAGTTTTAAAGACAACTGTGAACTGATGGGCTATCAGTGATGTGTAGTGTGTGTCTGATGGTATCAGTGATATGTTGCTCAGGTCTGATCTAAAATGTGGTTCCAGGGATCCGTTGCTCCTCTCTGACTGGACCTGACGTGTTTTCAGTGATCCATTCTTCATGTCTGGAGGGATGACGGTGACGTTTCTGGTTCAGTGTCAAACATGAACACAGAGTCAACACAGTCAGATCGAGGCCAGAGTGTCTGCCTTTATGAAACCACAAAATATTCTACTCATTTTCTGTTAAATGTCACTCTCTGGCAGACAATAAAACCTATTGTCTAATATGACCATGAGCTCATTGCCCAGATGTTGGTGCTGCATCGGCGACGGTGGCCCTCTCTCCAGCCTTCTCACCAACCTCCTCGCTTCCTGGTTCCTCGTCTGGGGCTTGGAATTAGATTGTGGAGTCTGATGGAGGTGAGGGAGCGGGGTTCATGTCCTCTCGCTCTCTCATCTCCTCCGCCGCCGTGTTTAACTTCCCCCCCCTATCGCCGCTTCGCAGAAGTTCTCCCTTTCATCTCCTAACCTCCGTGTGAATGATAAATGGCTTTTCTCCCAGGCGAGACCCGGGTGCGTCTGGCGTTGCGGGGGTGGTTTGGTGACCACACGGCGGAAATGAGAGCGGCAGGCCCGCTGGCGAGTGGGAGAGGGTGTGCGGCTGTGGGAAGGGTGGTGTGTGTGGGGGAGAGGGTGTGAGTGTTGGTGGGGGAGTGGGGGTTGAACGTGCCTTTCATGTGTGCGGAAACCGCGGTTTGAACTCGGGCGCTTGTTTGGCTGCGCCGTGGGACGGGGCTGCAGCGGGGAGGCTGGCGTGTGCTTCACATGATAATGCAGCGCGAGCAGAACATGCGTATGAGACTCACGTCAAACGCGCCCTGTGTGGAGACCACCATGTCCACGGAACACATGAAGACGTCTGGGTTTTATCTACACCCAGTGAATGACAGACGATGTGACCACCACCCCCAAGTCGGCCTGCTCACCCCCCACCCCCATCATCGCTGGGTTATGATCCTCAAACTCCCATCATGCAGCAGCTTCACGCCTCATAAATAAGGAAGTGTTTGTCTCCTGGCAGCCGGTAAAGAGAGGCGGGAGGGATGAGGAAAGGGAGAGGAGAGGAGGGGATGAAGGGATGGGAGAGGAGAGACGTGATCAGACTCTAACAACTCTCTCTCCCTCTCTCTCTCTATCTATCTCCCTCCCTATCTCTCTTCTTCCCCCTGCTACACAGGTGCAAGTCATCACCAGCTATTTACTGAACAGCATCCTGTTCGTTTATCTGACTGCAACTGCCTTATTTTCCCTTCTTCCGCCCCCCTTAAATATGTATTGAGCAGGGAAATGGCAGGAGCGACATTAAGAAGCTTAGCTGACATCAGGTAGGTTCACCCTTTAGGATAAATCTCACAGGTATTGTGACTATTGAGCAGACCATGGAGGGGAGTCAGATGGCTGAGCGGTTAGGGAATCGGGCTAGTGATCAGAAGGTTGCTGGTTCGATTCCCGGCTGTGCAAACCAAATGACGTTGTGTCCTTGGGCAAGGCACTTCACCCTACTTGCTTCGGGGGAATGTCCCTGTACTTACTGTACTGTAAGTCGCTCTGGATAAGAGCGTCTGCTAAATGACTAAATGTAAATGTAAACCCTGAACGCTGCAGAATAGCTCCTGTATAATCTTGTTAAATACAGGTTATTAGTGATGTGAGGTCTTGTGCTGCTCCTGGCCAAACACAGGTGGGGACACAGGAATGCAACCCAAAAATTGATTAGTTCTGTGACCTGGTTTGCAATCAGCAGGTTTCTCTCTCTCTCTCTCTCTCTCTCTCTCTCTCTCTCTCTCTCTCTTTATCTATCTCTCTATCTCTCTATCTCTCTCTCTCTCTCTCTCTCTCTGTCTGTCTGTATCGCTCTCTCCTTCTGTCTCTCCCTCTCTCTTTATCTCTCGATCTATCCTTTTCTCTCTTGCTCTTTCCCTCTCTCTTTATCCCTCTCTCTCCATCCCTCTCTCCGTCTCTCTCTCCCTCCGCCCCAGTGTTTGCCTGTCTGGTTGAATCAGAGACAAGCATTTTATACTTAGTGACTCAGATGGCAGAAGCTATCTGTGTCTGATCCTAAATACAGGACATGGTGGTGGTCTCAGATGACGGTAGCATCACGCACACACACACCTCCAGTACACACACACACAGTTCACACACAAACGGACACACCTACACACAACTAAAAATACACAAAATCATCCTCAGAGACAGACGATTCAGTGAAAGTGTCTGCATGATGGTCTCTCAGAAAGGCAGGGTTCTTTCTTGCACACGGCACGTCCTCTTCAGCCACACTGAGATGAGAGGCTCCACCCAACAGCTGGTGCAACACAGGACGTTCTCAAAGGAAACATGAATGTTTTCCAGAGCATCTCCACCACTTGCTTGGAGAACCTTGACGGCAGTTTCCTCAACGCTGGACCCATGTGTGATGCAATCAGGCTGATGCGTCACATGACACAGATCAATGAGATAGACATGTCACCCCCGAGGGGGAGGAAGTCAGCATGTGCTGCAGTAATCCCCCCCCCCACTCCCCCTCATGACATCAACACCAGCACATGAGAAAGCAAAGGTCTACCATAGCCACAATGGACCTGCTGTAGTGTACGCTTTAGTATCTACATGTAGATCTAGAACCTAGAGCTTAGAACCAGAGTGACAAGAAAAGAGGAAGGGTGACACCGAACTACAGTATCAAAAACTGTCTTAGAACAGAGATAGCATAGAACTGGAGTACGACCCAGCTAGCAAAAGGACGTTCCAGGAGGTGACCTCCGTGTTATTTTAGTCTCCACAAAGTCGTGGTTATGTACCTGTGGTGTCAGCTGTGGAGGGATGCGTCCCAAGTCTCCTCAGGATGCAGTAATGTGGGTGCCTCTGACTGTCCTAATGACAGTATTTAGTGACGCTGTAAGCAACATTATGAGCATGACCTCAAATAGTCTAGTCTTACAGAGGTACTGATTGTCACAGCCAGTTTGGGACATTGTAGGTACATTTGTGCCGTTCCCCATTCACACATAATGAATGTACTTGTAACGTTCCTTTAATGTCCTGAAAAGGTGACATTAAGTACCTCTGAAAGACCTTAGGGGAACCTTGTGAATGTATCTAGAACATCCTGAATAGGCAATCGGTACTTCTGTAAGACCTTAGGGGAACATAAAAATGTTTTAGTAAGGTTTCTTGTTTGCTGGGTAAGAACCTACCAAGAACAGAGATAGCAAAGAATTAGAGTACCAAGAAAACAGAACCATAAACAGGTTTCTGCTGAGACATCAAACATTAACTAGAAAGTACGTCCTTCATGACCTTTGTAAGTACAGTTTTTGAATAATGTGTTTATTCTCTGAGCATGAACGTGGAGAGAGGTAGGGAGGGAGTAAGAGAGGGAGGGAGAAACTGAAATGAAAAGGAAGAGAGCCGTGATGTGGATGAAGTTCAATCCTCCCTCATATTGTTTGGTGTTTGACCCCCGGTCTCATGGCTTGGTTTTCTTCTCCCCCTCTTTCTTCTCTACTCTTTTCTCTCCTACTTTCTCCTCCTTCTCCTTCTTCTTCCCCTTTACTTCTCTTTCTTCTTCTTTTCTTCTTCTCCTCTCTCTCCTCCTTCTCGTCCTGCTTTTCTCCTCCTCCTCCGTTTCCTCCTTCCTTTTCAGTTCCTCTCCCTCTCTCCCACAGTCTCCCTCAGGTGCAGCATCACATCCAGAGCAAACCACATCTGAGGAGTTTTTTGAGCAGCAGTGTTTACTGATCAGCGATACCAGGTGGTGAAGTGAGAAGCCTCGCTTTGTGTTTCAGGCGGAAGGCTAACTGCCAGTAACGCGTCCTTGTTTCAAAAGACCAAGACCACGTCTGAATCCAATACTTTTTGCTTTCCTTATGAATACATTAACTGGAAAACACAAGCAGCATCCTCGTGAATGACAAGCCAGAAGTGTTCCGTGGGTCTGTCCACGTTCTGCAGAGTTCTGTGTGGTGGAGATAGCAAACTCTAACCTTCCACTAACATGATGTTTAATTGCTGTGAGTGGAAGCTCCATCAGGAGTGCATGAACCCAACACTGAACACCACGCACACACAAACACATGCTCACACACACAGGCTTCCACAGCAATGTCATGCTGTCGGCTGTTGCTAGGAGATTCTCGTGTCACCACAGAGACCTGTTCTCTATAAGTAAGCAGCAAGCGTAGAGTTTTGCGGCTGCATTTATTTTGAACTGGCACACGCGTCCTCCAATCAGGCCTTTCAGCTGTGCAGGAGTGCTGATGTGTCACTTTACGATCATCCACGGTTTCACCTTCAAGGTGCAAGCATTAATCAGGAATGCCGATAGCTCAGAGGTAGAGCATGTGACTGCAGACCAACAGTTCACGTGTTTAAATCCTGTACGTTGCTTTGGAAGTACTGTTAGGGTTAGGGTTAAATACCTTGTGATTATTATAATCAACAGACAGAGAATGCAGACCAAGGAAGGCAGACAATTTGTTAAAACATTAATTGTGAAGCAAAATGATCCCATTTGTCTGGTTTGCGCCTGTGAAATAGTTAGAATCAACTCCCCAATCACCCTTAATCACAGCATAATATCAGGTTATGTGAGAGGTTTGACGAGAATAAAGATTTTCTCATCAAACTTCAGATGGAAGTTTTCCAGACTGAGGCTGAAAGATCCCAGAATACAAACCAGACTGATGTCTGCAGCATGCTAGCTGAGCAACGTAAGGGAGTTTTTAGACCATAACAAGGTGTAGCAGGGGGGGCAGGTTTGAGGCAGCCTTGTGTGTGAGGCAGCCTTGTGTGAGGTAAAGCTTTGTGTGACAAAGCCCTGACTGAGGTAGGACCCTGTGTGAGGTAGAGTCCAGCTCGTCTGCAGACGGCACACTCCTCCGAAGCTGAAAACCAGACATTCCCTGACCTTCCGTTGTCCCCTCCAACAATCAATGCTCGCTGTCCTAGAAAAGCAGTCCGATCTTAAAATCGACTCTGACAAGGTGAGAGGGACAAGGCGAAGTCACACATAGTGGCACGACAGCGACTAAACCTGCAGGAGGGCCCTTCGACCAATCAGAGGCAGACAGCGAGGGGCTTGACCAATCGTAATGACTTCATTACACATGCATTAGAAATGAATGAATTATTGAGATGTGTGCTGTGAATGTTTTAACAGAGAGGCGACCAATGCTGTCAAATTCAGCAGCGGCAAAAAATAAACTGTTCTGTTGTTGCTGGTGGAAATTCTCTGGAGCTTGCATTCCACCAGTGAGCCATACCTGTAACCCTCACAAACTGTTTACTAAATGATATATGAGATACACATCAACACTGTAAAAAGCTTGATCGGATTAAAGACAAAAGTGCTGCCCACCCACTCTGAAGATCATTTACATTCAAAACATGAATATAACTCATTTATGCTCCTCACATTGACACTGTAAATTATGTTAAACAGCCAGTGCACACGCTCAAACAGGCTCATGCATTTCTCTGAACGCCATCCCAAGACATCCTCTGAACCACAAACTGACGATTATGTAAATGGTTTGGACGATGGAGACGGGGCAGGAAATGCTCCTGTATATGCGGCTAGAGGAGAGAGCAGGCGATCCATCTCATTCCATGTTTGGTTCTCCCCATCCCTGCAAGGTGTCACCTAGCGCTCCTCCCATCCTCTGTGAGTCTGTGAGTGTGTGAGAGAACATGTGTGTGTGTGTGTGTGTGTGTGTGTGTGGGTGTGGGTAGATGACGTGCATCGTGTCTGGGGGATGGAGCCGGGGGAAGCAGCACCACTCAGCATGGGAGAGGCCAGCTGTGCGTTTGGGGGTAAATGAGCTGCGACACTAGCAACCTGATCCTGTCTTGGCTACAGGGCTTCTCAGACACAGCAGTGGGAGCCAGAGCAGCTGGGACTTCACAGCAGCTGCATCAAGACCAGCTGGAGTCACTCCACGTGCTCTGAGACCAGCTCAGAGTCAGATGTCTAGGAGTGTAGGTAGTCGGATTATCCAGAGTCTAGAGAGTCAGATAGTCTAGGCCAGTCAGAGTATCTAGAGTCAGAGTCGAGGGAGGCACATCGTCTAAGGAGTCAGACAAACAATATCAACATTCAGAGAGTAGAGAGGCAGGCCACATGCACAACAATGACTCTGCAATGAAAAGGTCACTAACATCTTAAATTCACACCCTCAAATGTGTGAGGCCTTCATACTGAAGATTAATTTAACTGTGTGTGGAACCTTTACGACATAAACAAACTTGTGTATTTCTAACCTAGGTATACCATTTTTATGACACTCTGGATAATCAGAATATTCTGGTTACGGTTGGTTAGATGCGAGGCTTCAAAGACCCACATGTTCCACTACACTGTGCAAACCCACTTCTGAAGAAACATCTCTGACTGAGGCCTGAAACACAGAACACAGCTATATTTTGGACTGGGAACAGTTCCAGTATTAGCCAACGTGGTCTGGCCTGGGGTATCTTGTCTGGTGTTTTTCCGCATGTTCCAAACCTTTTAAAAGTTGGAAAGAAGAAGAAGTTTCCCCAGGCTGTGTCCAGGCCTGTGTTGTGTCTCGCTGCTGTGATGGAGGCTGTTGGCAGCACTTAGCCCCACCATGCTTGACTGGCTGTGGGCCGGGATGCTAAATCTCTGGTTTCCCTGGAGACAGTTAGGTGAGGGGGGTGGGGTCAATGAGAGACATCGGGAAGGAGGGGGGGGGAGGAATACATTGGGGGGGGGGGGGGGCTGAGAGTCACTGGGGGGGGAACACATTGGGAGGGGCTGAAAGACACTGGGGGGGGAGGTGGGAAGACATTGGGGGGGGGAGGGGGGGCTTGGTTGTTGGTGTGAAATGTGTCTAAATTAATATCGCAATCGATGTTTGTGTAGCGGGGTTTGCTCGTTTAAGATTAGCAATACTTAATTTATAATTAAGTATGTAGTTCTTAGGGGCACCACCTCTTATTTGTTAAAGGGACAGAGGAAACCTTATTGAATAATAGCCTTCGTAATAATCAGTCTAATCTTAAGTAGTGAATTCTATGAAAGTAGAGCAGATCAGATAACGTGAGGGATAACGCGAGTATTATAAACAATGATTTATTTAAGGAAATGTAATTATAATGAACAAATACCAGAGAAGTTATAGGCTAGTTGAAAGTGAGTTGAGTTGAACTGTATACAGTAGGTCCTAAACTATGATGAGGATTGGTAAAAGATGGTAGGTTGAGAGCGCGTGGGGAGGGGGAAGGGAGAGAGAGAGAGAGAGAGAGAGAGAGAGGCTTCCGGAGAACAATGGGAGAGTATGTTAACTAATCCTAACGAAAGTTAGGTTAAATCATTTGCAAACTAAAATCAAACGTAACAAATTAAATCACAATATGCCAATGTTCACAAGTAAGAAATGTAGCAATATCGCAGTTACTGTTGTCAGTTTGAAGAAGAAGAGTCAAAGTTCCGTTCGTCGTTGTCAAACGGTTAGAGCAAAGGAATCTTTCGTTCAAGTTCCTAGTGGTCCAGTGAGTTGCTGATTGAGAAGGATAGGTCAGATGTGTCGCGAACACTTCCGGTGAATCCTTGCGAAAAAGCAGGGTGTGATTGTTCATCTTGGGTTTTTATAATCCAAGAAATGCGGGGTATCCCTTTTTTGAGGGTGAACTTTCATTGGTCAGTTTACCTGACCAGGCGTTGTCCTGAGATAAGATAGGTGTGAAGTGGTCGGTAGATTGAAGTCAATATTTCAAATGTCCATGGAATGCTTAAACTTCAAAATATAACAATACAACGTTCAGAAATAGTTTTGTTAGTATGGTACAATCATTTTGATATCAACATTGACTGACTTATCATAACAGGAAAGGAAGTTTCATTAAAACATCAAATTACATCAACACAGCATTTAAAGGTAAAGCATAAATTGTCACACAAATTCCAATAGTTCTTCTAGTGTCCACAAGCAGTATTGTCTTTGAGAGATGTTTGTTAATCCATGAAATGTCTGTTTTGGGATAAATCCTTTATAATTCAGAGTTTCTAGAGTAAGGGAGGTTGAGAAAGGTGGGCCGTTGGCTGGCTCTTCCCCCCCTTGGAGAGGGGAACACTAGGTATGGCATCAGCCCCTTTGAGGCTTATCCAGAAGATAGTAGCATTGTATGAGACATCATATAATGCAATCAGTCATCCTGGTGGTCAGTACTGTGTCTTACTGAGTGGATCAGAAATGGTTGTGTTGGCGGTTTGACTCTCTGGTACATTTGTGTGTGTATTCGTGTGTGTGTGCATTTGTGGGTGTGTGTGCATGCATGTGCATTTGTGTGTACGTGTCTGGGTGTATGTGTGTCTGTGCATGTGTGTGTGTGTGCATCCGTGTGTGTGTGTGTGTGAGTGTGCATTTGTGTGTGTGCATGTGACTGTGTATGACAGTCTGTGTGACAGAACGCCGTGATGGAGCAGCCTGCAGTTGTGTTTTCCGCCGCACTTCCCCACAGGAGTCCTGAACGATGAAATGTGTTTGTTCCCTTCCCTCCACCTCTCATCCTCTGCGCCAGCCTTCTGCAGCTCAGTCTCTTTACTCTCTCCCTCCACCCCTCCTTCCCCAATAGCCCTCCCTCCCTCTCTCCTTCTCCTTTCTTCCCCCTCTCATCTTCTCCCTCTCTCTCTCCTTCCCTCACCTTCCCTCCCTTCACACTCTTCTTCTCCCTCCATCTCTCCTTTTCTTCCCTCCCTCCCCTCTCTCCTTCTCTCTCCCTCTCTCCTTCCCTCCCCCTCACTCCCGACGCTGCCTGTTTAAATATAGTTTATAATTGTAGTTAAGTTGAGATATACTTACTGGGAGTGGGGATAGGGGAAGAAGAGAGGTGGAGAAGAGAGAGGAGGGGACCTGAGGAGGAGGGTGGGAGGGGAGGAGAATGAGGCAGTTTCACCTGAGAAGCTGTGAAAAATCTAGATCTCTGTAAGTGGATTAGAAAGACGGGAAATAGAGTGAGAGAAAGAAAGAGGAAGACAGAGAAAGAGAGTTTAAACATCAAAGCATAAAAAAAAAAAACATTTTACAGACACAAGCATTTCAGAGACAAGAAATAGTCCCTCTGTTGAAAGGAACTTTCAGCATCTTAAATATTCCTGCTCTGACTCCAGCCTAAATAACACGGCTTTGATATAGACTGACTCCACATGAGAAGCTGTCTGTGTTTTATGTTTGTGTGTGTGTGTGTGTGTGTCTGTTTGTGTTTATGGGAGTTTGTGCTGTTGTGTTTATGTGTGTGTTTGTGTATGTGTGTCAGAGACTGACAAGGGCTGTGTCATTAGCATGTGGCTGACACGCTTGTGACAGGTTAGAGAGATGCAGGGCTTTTAGGGCCAATGGGAGACATGTTGACAGGAGATTGGTGTGTGTGTGTGAGAGAGAGCGATATATAGATGGAGAGAAGAAGCATGTGTGTGTGTCTGTATGTGTGTGTCACTTAAGACAGCAGTTTTTGAGAAACTTTCTGTCCACCATGGTGGACGGGGGAGGGGTGGGGTGCAACTAAAGAGGGACCACAGACAGACGGACTGTTCAATATAAAAAAAATAACCTGCATTATTGTTCTCCCAGACTCCTTGATTGATGGCCTTATGAGATTGATTTGGTCTACAAAACACATCCATCATCTACCTGTTTGGGGTCTGTGAAAAATATTTGTGAAGGGTTTGTTCGATCACAAGGTGAGACACTGTCAAAAGAACATTTTAGCCGAGCGCCCAGACGCTGTGTTTATCACACTGATGGGAGGTTTTGGGTTTCTGAGCAAACCTGAGCGCACCATCTCCACCACTATGTACTGTAAATGTAACCGTGAGCTCTGGAGGAACTCTTAGAAAGAGAGAAGGGGATGAGGGCGAAAGAGAGAGAGGAGCGAAGGTCTCTTTCTCCTTTACCCCGTTCTCTCTTTGTCCTTCGTCTCCTTCGCACCTCTCCCTTTGTCCTTTTTCTCCCATCGCCCTCTCTCTTGTTTACCTTGGGTTTAGAACAAGTGACAGGCAGGTGATATCTTAAGTCCTGAAGTCTCTATTTCCCCTACTCCCCATCGAGCTAACCCTTCCTCCAGTCCCCACTAACCCCTCCCCTCCATCCCCACCTCCTTCCTCCACCTCTACCCAGCCTGCCGGCTGTCTTCCTCTCTGCTGTCAAGGAACCCCCCCCCCCCACACTTTTACATTTCGGGAAAATCGATAGTGATGAAAAGAAAAGTAATATATTTGTATGTGTTCCCTTGTGTGTGTGTGTGTGTGTGTGTGTGTGTGCGTGTGCGTGTGTGTGTGGGTGTGTGGAATTTCAGCAATGTGTACAGGCAGCAGTGGAGTAGTAATTGAGTCGTTGGTATGGGTGGAAGCTATTTATCAGCACTCTCTGACTTTAAAACCACACACACACCTCCAGATTGAATTAGCCTGCTCACTATACACTCTGCACACATACACACTCACACACACCACGCTACCCCACAGTGTGGTGATTTGCTCATACGGACAGAGCACAACACAATGCCAACATACACAAACCACTGAAAACAACTTTGAGGAGTTCAGTGTCTAGCAAGGGTACAACGCTTCAACCAGGATCTAAAACCGGCAACCCACCACCATTATAGAACCAGCAACCCACCACCATTATAGAACCAGCAACCCACCACCATTATAGAACCAGCAACCCACCACCATTATAGAACCAGCAACCCACCACCATTAGCGAGACCAGCCTCCACTGTCTCACAGCACACACTGAGGGATTCGAACCGGAGAACTCCCGGTCGCAGGCTCCGAGAGGAGTATCACCAAGCTGCCCCCACCGCCTCCTCTTGTTCCAAAACATCAGCTGTCAACAAACACTGACTTCCACCTGACACTCCTCTCTCTTCATCTCTCTCTTGGCCTTCTCTTCCCCTCCACCTCTCCCAGGGGCACGGTTGTCTTCAAAAGAAACAATTTAAAACTCTCAACCATGAAATGGAAGCCTGCAGTCGACAGAAAGACAGAAGGACAGAGAGAGAGAAAGAAAGCGCAAAGGGGAATGAAATGGAGAGAGAAAGCATCTCCAGAGGGGGTGTTGGTTCTACATGTACATGTCTTCTCTTCCTCCAACTCAAGGTGACTCATTCTTAGACCGACAAAACAAAGAGAAAAAACTGATGGTAGAGGAGAGGAACTTTGACTTTGAAGATCCCTTTATTGGACAGTCAAAACTGCCAGCTAACCAAGCGTTTCACCACACCAGCCATGTTTTCCTTTACTTACTCTTATTCAAACAAAACCCATTCAATTTAAATTGACATTTCCAAATAAACCCAAAAAACCCCGAAGCAAGAGGAGAGGAAAAGAAAGTATTATGCTATGACAGCAAACCTAGCCTACTTTTAAACATGATGTTAGTTTAAAAGCTCATGGTGAATGAGCAGCATTGGAATAATTCATACTGAACCAGACAGCAACTGACTGTGTCTGTGTGCAGTGGCAGCAAGTTTATTTTGGGTAGAAGGAACAAGACAAGTGTATTTCAGTGACACTGATTCTGGATGCTGACCATGTTGGCTTGTGCATGAAGAACAGCTGGTTCCTCAATTCTGGTCTGTAGTCTTTTTATATAGAACCGTGCCATTAAACACCATGTGGATCATGTAAAAACAGCTATAAAATCCACTTAAATAACCACAGCACCCTCATATCCCACAGAAAGAACTACAACTCCCACATACCCTAATTAAGCAGGACCCTATTCCTCTTCCCACTTCCCCTCGACTACACACAGACGTCTACGACTCCCAAACAGCTCAGTTAAAAACGAAGAATCCCAAAGAGCTCAACTAAAAACTACAACTCCCAAACACCTTGTTGACGGAGCTACATCCCCACACTCTCCACTGAGAACTACAGAGGAACAGCAAACCCTATTCTTGGGAGCTGAAGCCTTCAGCTTAAAAGTGAATGATAGATGTGCCATCATTCAGCTCTCTGTCATCCATTCTTTTTATCCTCCCTTCAGTTTTTTTTTTACCTACGTCCAACTTCTCTTCCGCACCCAGATAGAGAGACTCCATCAGTCACTCCTGCTATCGTGCCTCTGTGTGTGTTTGTGTGTATGTTCCTCTTTTGTGTGGGTGTTTTTGTTGAAAGTACTTGAATGTTCTGTGACAATGTTAATGTGTGTGTTTTTGTGTGTGTGTGCGTGTGTGCAATGTATGTGAGTGCAATTACCTTTGTGTGCTTTATGGAAAGATTTTTTTTGGAATGAGTGTGTGTGTGTGTGCATGAGAGAGAGAGAAAGACTGTGTGTGGTCTTAGACCCCCTTCTGCGAGACTAATGTATCTGTCTCTGTGATCTAAATGTTGCAGACCTGTCGTCTGCCAGGCTGCAGAGACTGGGCCTTCATCACAGCAGACGGTCCTACAACTCCCTATTGTTCATGGAAATATGACAACTGTGTTTTCATATCTCCACTGCCACCCGCATTGCACAGATGCATGTATTCATGAGTCCTCTCTGCTCATCTCCTTAGTCAGCTGGGCAGAACCTGACACATTCAGGTTCCGGATCTGGAGGGTGAAGGAGGAAGAGGAGGAGGGAGGTGGAGGAGGGAGGTGAAGGAGGAGGAGGAGGAGGAGGAGGAGGGGAAAGAGAGGGGTGTGTAGGGATCCTCACAGTGACAATATAAAAAACAATTTGATAAAACAACTATTATATTCATATGATCAAATGGCCTGTTTTGGTCTCCATGGTAGCTCTGAGAATACCTGTGTGTGTGTGTGTGTGTGTGTGTGAGTGTGTGTGTGTGTCTCACAGCCTGAGTTCGCATTAGTAACTGTAACTTCTCTGGAGTGAAAAGGAAGTCCTGACCACCTGGCTGGCTCAGACACACCTAACCCAACCTTCTGATAGCTCCGGTCATACCTCACAGCAAGCATGTGTGTGTGTCTACACAGGTCTGTGTGTGTTCTCGTGTGCGAGTGCATCCAAATGTGTTTACGTGTGTGCTCACGTGTGGATGCGAGTGATTACCTGCGAGTGTGTCGCCGAGTGTGCGTGTGTGTGCTCGCGTGTGCATGCGAGAGTGTGTCCAAGTGGCTGCGTGCGTGTGTGTGTGTCTGCCCTTGCTGGCAGTGTCCTGAAACCTGATTGTGTCTCCCAGTCCTGGCTCAGCAGCCGAGCAGAGAGATGAGGCCGGTGTGGCATCCTTTACCATCAGAGAAACACCCGCTGACTGCTGCAAATTCTTTAGTCCACCCCGCCCCCGCCCCTGCCCCCTCCCCATGCCCCCCCCCTCCCACCTCCCCCTGTCCCTCCTTTGTTCTGCATGAGATGAAGAGGAGCGCGGCGCCGTGTGAAGAGGCCCCCACTGAGCACCGTGGTCGCTCCGAACACACAACAACGATAAAAATGCTAACATCAACTGAGACCCCCCCTCCCCCCA